>NW_027463066.1:0-35295 GCF_050947455.1 Rhinoderma darwinii
ACAGGCGTATATCTATATACTGATAGTACACAGGCGTATATCTATATACTGATAGTACACAGGCGTATATCTATATACTGATAGTACATAGGCATACATCTATATACTGATAGCACAGAGGCATATATCTATATACTGATAGTACACAGGCATACATCTATATACTGATAGCACAGAGGCATATATCTATATACTGATAGTACACAGGCACATATCTATATACTGATAGCACACAGGCATATATCTATATACTGATAGTACAGAGGCATATATCTATATACTGATAGTACACAGGCATATATCTATATACTGATAGTACACAGGCATATATCTATATACTGATAGTACACAGGCATATATCTATATATTGATAGCACACAGGCATATATCTATATACTGATAGTACACAGGCATATATCTATATACTGATAGCACACAGGCATATATCTATATACTGATAGCACACAGGCATATATCTATATACTGATAGCACACAGCCATATATCTATATACTGATAGCACACAGGCATATATCTATATACTGATAGCACACAGGCATATATCTATATACTGATAGCACACAGGCATATATCTATATACTGATAGCACACAGGCATATATCTATATACTGATAGCACACAGGCATATATCTATATACTGATAGTACACAGGCATATATCTATATACTGATAGTACACAGGCATATATCTATATACTGATAGTACACAGGCATACATCTATATACTGATAGTACACAGGCATACATCTATATACTGATAGTACACAGGCATACATCTATATACTGATAGTACACAGGCATACATCTATATACTGATAGTACACAGGCATACATCTATATACTGATAGTACACAGGCATATATCTATATACTGATAGTACACAGGCATATATCTATATACTGATAGTACACAGGCATATATCTATATACTGATAGTACACAGGCATATATCTATATACTGATAGTACACAGGCATATATCTATATACTGATAGTACACAGGCATATATCTATATACTGATAGTACACAGGCATATATCTATATACTGATAGTACACAGGCATATATCTATATACTGATAGTACACAGGCATATATCTATATACTGATAGTACACAGGTATATATCTATATACTGATAGCACACAGGCATATATCTATATACTGATAGCACACAGGCATATATCTATATACTGATAGCACACAGGCATATATCTATATACTGAGAGCACACAGGCATATATCTATACACTGATAGAACACAGGCATATATTAGTACACAGCCATATATCTATATACTGATAGCACACAGGCATATATCTATATACTGATAGTACACAGGCATATATCTATATACTGATAGCACACAGGCATATATCTATATACTGATAGTACACAGGCATATATCTATATACTGATAGTACACAGGCATATATCTATATACTGATAGCACACAGGCATATATCTATATACTGATAGTACACAGGCATATATCTATATACTGATAGCACACAGGCATATATCTATATACTGATAGTAAACAGGCATATATCTATATACTGATAGCACACAGCCATATATATCTATATACTGATAGTACACAGGCGTATATCTATATACTGATAGTACACAGGCATATATCTATATACTGATAGCACACAGGCGTATATCTATATACTGATAGTACACAGGCGTATATCTATATACTGATAGTACACAGGCATACATCTATATACTGATAGTACACAGGCGTATATCTATATACTGATAGCACACAGGCATATATCTATATACTGATAGTACACAGGCATATATCTATATACTGATAGTACACAGGCATATATCTATATACTGATAGTACACAGGCATACATCTATATACTGATAGCACATAGGCATATATCTATATACTGATAGTACACAGGCATATATCTATATACTGATAGTACACAGGCATATATCTATATACTGATAGTACACAGGCATACATCTATATACTGATAGCACACATGCATATATCTATATACTGATAGTACACAGACACATATCTATATACTGATAGCACACAGGCATATATCTATATACTGATAGTACAGAGGCATATATCTATATACTGATAGCACACAGGCATATATCTATATACTGATAGTACACAGGCATATATCTATATACTGATAGTACACAGGCATATATCTATATACTGATAGCACACAGGCATATATCTATATACTGATAGCACACAGGCATATATCTATATACTGATAGTACACAGGCATATATCTATATACTGATAGTACACAGGCATATACCTATATACTGATAGTACACAGGCATATATCTATATACTGATAGTACACAGGCATATATCTATATACTGATAGTACACAGGCATATATCTATATACTGATAGCACACAGGCGTATATCTATATACTGATAGCACACAGGCATATATCTATATACTGATAGTACACAGTCATATATCTATATACTGATAGTACACAGGCATATATCTATATACTGATAGTACACAGGCATATATCTATATACTGATAGTACACAGGCATATATCGATATACTGATAGTACACAGGCATATATCTATATACTGATAGTACACAGGCATATACCTATATACTGATAGTACACAGGCATATATCTATATACTGATAGTACACAGGCATATATCTATATACTGATAGTACACAGGCATATATCTATATACTGATAGTACACAGGCATATATCTATATACTGATAGTACACAGGCATATATCTATATACTGATAGTACACAGGCATATATCTATATACTGATAGCACACAGGCATATATCTATATACTGATAGCACACAGCCATATATCTATATACTGATAGTACACAGGCGTATATCTATATACTGATAGCACACAGGCATATATCTATATACTGATAGTACACAGGCATATATCTATATACTGATAGTACTCAGGCATATATCTATATACTGATAGTACACAGGCATACATCTATATACTGATAGCACAGAGGCATATATCTATATACTGATAGTACACAGGCACATATCTATATACTGATAGCACACAGGCATATATCTATATACTGATAGCACAGAGGCATATATCTATATACTGATAGTACACAGGCATATATCTATATACTGATAGTACACAGCCATATATCTATATACTGATAGTACACAGGCATATATCTATATACTGATAGTACACAGGCATATATCTATATACTGATAGCACACAGACATATATCTATATACTGATAGCACACAGGCATATATCTATATACTGATAGTACACAGGCATATATCTATATACTGATAGTACACAGGCATATATCTATATACTGATAGCACACAGGCATATATCTATATACTGATAGCACACAGCCATATATCTATATACTGATAGCACACAGGCATATATCTATATACTGATAGCACACAGGCATATATCTATATACTGATAGTACACAGGCATATATCTATATACTGATAGTACACAGGCATATATCTATATACTGATAGTACACAGGCATATATCTATATACTAATAGTACACAGGCATACATCTATATACTGATAGTACACAGGCATACATCTATATACTGATAGTACACAGGCATACATCTATATACTGATAGTACACAGGCATACATCTATATACTGATAGTACACAGGCATATATCTATATACTGATAGCACACAGGCATATATCTATATACTGATAGCACACAGGCATATATCTATATACTGATAGCACACAGGCATATATCTATATACTGATAGTACACAGGCATATATCTATATACTGATAGTACACAGGCATATATCTATATACTGATAGCACACAGGCATATATCTATATACTGATAGTACACATGCATATATCTATATACTGATAGTACACAGGCATATATCTATATACTGATAGTACACAGCCATATATCTATATACTGATAGTACACAGGCATATATCTATATACTGATAGCACACAGGCATATATCTATATACTGATAGCACACAGGCATATATCTATATACTGATAGCACACAGGCATATATCTATATACTGATAGTACACAGGCATATATCTATATACTGATAGTACACAGGCATATATCTATATACTGATAGCACACAGGCATATATCTATATACTGATAGCACACAGCCATATATCTATATACTGATAGCACACAGGCATATATCTATATACTGATAGCACACAGGCATATATCTATATACTGATAGTACACAGGCATATATCTATATACTGATAGTACACAGGCATATATCTATATACTGATAGTACACAGGCATATATCTATATACTGATAGTACACAGGTATATATCTATATACTGATAGCACACAGGTATATATCTATATACTGATAGCACACAGGCATATATCTATACACTGATAGAACACAGGCATATATTAGTACACAGCCATATATCTATATACTGATAGCACACAGGCATATATCTATATACTGATAGTACACAGGCATATATCTATATACTAATAGTACACAGGCGTATATCTATATACTGATAGTACACAGGCGTATATCTATATACTGATAGTACACAGGCGTATATCTTTATACTGATAGTACACAGGCATATATCTATATACTGATAGTACACAGGCATATATCTATATACTGATAGTACACAGGCATATATCTATATACTGATAGTACACAGGCATATATCTATATACTGATAGTACACAGGCATATATCTATATACTGATAGTACACAGGTATATATCTATATACTGATAGCACACAGGCATATATCTATATACTGATAGCACACAGGCATATATCTATACACTGATAGAACACAGGCATATATTAGTACACAGCCATATATCTATATACTGATAGCACACAGGCATATATCTATATACTGATAGTACACAGGCATATATCTATATACTGATAGTACACAGGCATATATCTATATACTAATAGTACACAGGCATATATCTATATACTGATAGTACACAGGCGTATATCTATATACTGATAGTACACAGGCGTATATCTATATACTGATAGTACACAGGCGTATATCTATATACTGATAGTACACAGGCATATATCTATATACAGATAGTACACAGGCATATATCTATACACTGATAGTACAGAGGCATATATCTATATACTGATAGTACACAGGCATATATCTATATACTGATAGTACACAGGCATATATCTATACACTGATAGTACACAGGCATATATCTATACACTGATAGTACACAGGCATATATCTATATACTGATAGCACACAGGCATATATCTATATACTGATAGCACACAGGCATATATCTATACACTGATAGTACACAGGCATATATCTATATACTGAAAGCACACAGGCATATATCTATATACTGATAGCACACAGGCATATATCTATATACTGATAGTACACAGGCATATATCTATACACTGATAGTACACAGGCATATATCTATATACTGATAGCACACAGGCATATATCTATATACTGATAGCACACAGGCATATATCTATACACTGATAGTACACAGGCATATATCTATATACTGATAGCACACAGGAATATATCTATATACTGATAGCACACAGGCATATATCTATATACTGATAGTACACAGGCATATATCTATACACTGATAGTACACAGGCATACATCTATATACTGATAGTACACAGGCATATATCTATATACTGATGGTACACAGGCATATATCTATATACTGATAGTACACAGGCATACATCTATATACTGATAGTACACAGGCGTATATCTATATACTGATAGCACACAGGCATATATCTATATACTGATAGTACACAGGCATATATCTATATACTGATAGTACACAGGCATATATCTATATACTGATAGTACACAGGCATACATCTATATACTGATAGCACATAGGCATATATCTATATACTGATAGTACACAGGCATATATCTATATACTGATAGTACACAGGCATATATCTATATACTGATAGTACACAGGCATACATCTATATACTGATAGCACACATGCATATATCTATATACTGATAGTACACAGACACATATCTATATACTGATAGCACACAGGCATATATCTATATACTGATAGTACAGAGGCATATATCTATATACTGATAGCACACAGGCATATATCTATATACTGATAGTACACAGGCATATATCTATATACTGATAGTACACAGGCATATATCTATATACTGATAGCACACAGGCATATATCTATATACTGATAGCACACAGGCATATATCTATATACTGATAGTACACAGGCATATATCTATATACTGATAGTACACAGGCATATACCTATATACTGATAGTACACAGGCATATATCTATATACTGATAGTACACAGGCATATATCTATATACTGATAGTACACAGGCATATATCTATATACTGATAGCACACAGGCGTATATCTATATACTGATAGCACACAGGCATATATCTATATACTGATAGTACACAGTCATATATCTATATACTGATAGTACACAGGCATATATCTATATACTGATAGTACACAGGCATATATCTATATACTGATAGTACACAGGCATATATCGATATACTGATAGTACACAGGCATATATCTATATACTGATAGTACACAGGCATATACCTATATACTGATAGTACACAGGCATATATCTATATACTGATAGTACACAGGCATATATCTATATACTGATAGTACACAGGCATATATCTATATACTGATAGTACACAGGCATATATCTATATACTGATAGTACACAGGCATATATCTATATACTGATAGTACACAGGCATATATCTATATACTGATAGCACACAGGCATATATCTATATACTGATAGCACACAGCCATATATCTATATACTGATAGTACACAGGCATATATCTATATACTGATAGTACACAGGCATATATCTATATACTGATAGTACACAGGCATATATCTATATACTGATAGCACACAGGCGTATATCTATATACTGATAGTACACAGGCGTATATCTATATACTGATAGTACACAGGCATACATCTATATACTGATAGTACACAGGCGTATATCTATATACTGATAGCACACAGGCATATATCTATATACTGATAGTACACAGGCATATATCTATATACTGATAGTACTCAGGCATATATCTATATACTGATAGTACACAGGCATACATCTATATACTGATAGCACAGAGGCATATATCTATATACTGATAGTACACAGGCACATATCTATATACTGATAGCACACAGGCATATATCTATATACTGATAGCACAGAGGCATATATCTATATACTGATAGTACACAGGCATATATCTATATACTGATAGTACACAGCCATATATCTATATACTGATAGTACACAGGCATATATCTATATACTGATAGTACACAGGCATATATCTATATACTGATAGCACACAGACATATATCTATATACTGATAGCACACAGGCATATATCTATATACTGATAGTACACAGGCATATATCTATATACTGATAGTACACAGGCATATATCTATATACTGATAGCACACAGGCATATATCTATATACTGATAGCACACAGCCATATATCTATATACTGATAGCACACAGGCATATATCTATATACTGATAGCACACAGGCATATATCTATATACTGATAGCACACAGGCATATATCTATATACTGATAGCACACAGGCATATATCTATATACTGATAGTACACAGGCATATATCTATATACTGATAGTACTCAGGCATATATCTATATACTGATAGTACACAGGCATACATCTATATACTGATAGCACAGAGGCATATATCTATATACTGATAGTACACAGGCACATATCTATATACTGATAGCACACAGGCATATATCTATATACTGATAGCACAGAGGCATATATCTATATACTGATAGTACACAGGCATATATCTATATACTGATAGTACACAGCCATATATCTATATACTGATAGTACACAGGCATATATCTATATACTGATAGTACACAGGCATATATCTATATACTGATAGCACACAGACATATATCTATATACTGATAGCACACAGGCATATATCTATATACTGATAGTACACAGGCATATATCTATATACTGATAGTACACAGGCATATATCTATATACTGATAGCACACAGGCATATATCTATATACTGATAGCACACAGCCATATATCTATATACTGATAGCACACAGGCATATATCTATATACTGATAGCACACAGGCATATATCTATATACTGATAGTACACAGGCATATATCTATATACTGATAGTACACAGGCATATATCTATATACTGATAGTACACAGGCATATATCTATATACTAATAGTACACAGGCATACATCTATATACTGATAGTACACAGGCATACATCTATATACTGATAGTACACAGGCATACATCTATATACTGATAGTACACAGGCATATATCTATATACTGATAGTACACAGGCATATATCTATATACTGATAGTACACATGCATATATCTATATACTGATAGTACACAGGCATATATCTATATACTGATAGTACACAGCCATATATCTATATACTGATAGTACACAGGCATATATCTATATACTGATAGCACACAGGCATATATCTATATACTGATAGCACACAGGCATATATCTATATACTGATAGCACACAGGCATATATCTATATACTGATAGTACACAGGCATATATCTATATACTGATAGTACACAGGCATATATCTATATACTGATAGCACACAGGCATATATCTATATACTGATAGCACACAGCCATATATCTATATACTGATAGCACACAGGCATATATCTATATACTGATAGCACACAGGCATATATCTATATACTGATAGTACACAGGCATATATCTATATACTGATAGTACACAGGCATATATCTATATACTGATAGTACACAGGCATATATCTATATACTGATAGTACACAGGTATATATCTATATACTGATAGCACACAGGTATATATCTATATACTGATAGCACACAGGCATATATCTATACACTGATAGAACACAGGCATATATTAGTACACAGCCATATATCTATATACTGATAGCACACAGGCATATATCTATATACTGATAGTACACAGGCATATATCTATATACTAATAGTACACAGGCGTATATCTATATACTGATAGTACACAGGCGTATATCTATATACTGATAGTACACAGGCGTATATCTTTATACTGATAGTACACAGGCATATATCTATATACTGATAGTACACAGGCATATATCTATATACTGATAGTACACAGGCATATATCTATATACTGATAGTACACAGGCATATATCTATATACTGATAGTACACAGGCATATATCTATATACTGATAGTACACAGGTATATATCTATATACTGATAGCACACAGGCATATATCTATATACTGATAGCACACAGGCATATATCTATACACTGATAGAACACAGGCATATATTAGTACACAGCCATATATCTATATACTGATAGCACACAGGCATATATCTATATACTGATAGTACACAGGCATATATCTATATACTGATAGTACACAGGCATATATCTATATACTAATAGTACACAGGCATATATCTATATACTGATAGTACACAGGCGTATATCTATATACTGATAGTACACAGGCGTATATCTATATACTGATAGTACACAGGCGTATATCTATATACTGATAGTACACATGCATATATCTATATACAGATAGTACACAGGCATATATCTATACACTGATAGTACAGAGGCATATATCTATATACTGATAGTACACAGGCATATATCTATATACTGATAGTACACAGGCATATATCTATACACTGATAGTACACAGGCATATATCTATACACTGATAGTACACAGGCATATATCTATATACTGATAGCACACAGGCATATATCTATATACTGATAGCACACAGGCATATATCTATACACTGATAGTACACAGGCATATATCTATATACTGAAAGCACACAGGCATATATCTATATACTGATAGCACACAGGCATATATCTATATACTGATAGTACACAGGCATATATCTATACACTGATAGTACACAGGCATATATCTATATACTGATAGCACACAGGCATATATCTATATACTGATAGCACACAGGCATATATCTATACACTGATAGTACACAGGCATATATCTATATACTGATAGCACACAGGAATATATCTATATACTGATAGCACACAGGCATATATCTATATACTGATAGTACACAGGCATATATCTATACACTGATAGTACACAGGCATACATCTATATACTGATAGTACACAGGCATATATCTATATACTGATGGTACACAGGCATATATCTATATACTGATAGTACACAGGCATACATCTATATACTGATAGTACACAGGCGTATATCTATATACTGATAGCACACAGGCATATATCTATATACTGATAGTACACAGGCATATATCTATATACTGATAGTACACAGGCATATATCTATATACTGATAGTACACAGGCATACATCTATATACTGATAGCACATAGGCATATATCTATATACTGATAGTACACAGGCATATATCTATATACTGATAGTACACAGGCATATATCTATATACTGATAGTACACAGGCATACATCTATATACTGATAGCACACATGCATATATCTATATACTGATAGTACACAGACACATATCTATATACTGATAGCACACAGGCATATATCTATATACTGATAGTACAGAGGCATATATCTATATACTGATAGCACACAGGCATATATCTATATACTGATAGTACACAGGCATATATCTATATACTGATAGTACACAGGCATATATCTATATACTGATAGCACACAGGCATATATCTATATACTGATAGCACACAGGCATATATCTATATACTGATAGTACACAGGCATATATCTATATACTGATAGTACACAGGCATATACCTATATACTGATAGTACACAGGCATATATCTATATACTGATAGTACACAGGCATATATCTATATACTGATAGTACACAGGCATATATCTATATACTGATAGCACACAGGCGTATATCTATATACTGATAGCACACAGGCATATATCTATATACTGATAGTACACAGTCATATATCTATATACTGATAGTACACAGGCATATATCTATATACTGATAGTACACAGGCATATATCTATATACTGATAGTACACAGGCATATATCGATATACTGATAGTACACAGGCATATATCTATATACTGATAGTACACAGGCATATACCTATATACTGATAGTACACAGGCATATATCTATATACTGATAGTACACAGGCATATATCTATATACTGATAGTACACAGGCATATATCTATATACTGATAGTACACAGGCATATATCTATATACTGATAGTACACAGGCATATATCTATATACTGATAGTACACAGGCATATATCTATATACTGATAGCACACAGGCATATATCTATATACTGATAGCACACAGCCATATATCTATATACTGATAGTACACAGGCATATATCTATATACTGATAGTACACAGGCATATATCTATATACTGATAGTACACAGGCATATATCTATATACTGATAGCACACAGGCGTATATCTATATACTGATAGTACACAGGCGTATATCTATATACTGATAGTACACAGGCATACATCTATATACTGATAGTACACAGGCGTATATCTATATACTGATAGCACACAGGCATATATCTATATACTGATAGTACACAGGCATATATCTATATACTGATAGTACTCAGGCATATATCTATATACTGATAGTACACAGGCATACATCTATATACTGATAGCACAGAGGCATATATCTATATACTGATAGTACACAGGCACATATCTATATACTGATAGCACACAGGCATATATCTATATACTGATAGCACAGAGGCATATATCTATATACTGATAGTACACAGGCATATATCTATATACTGATAGTACACAGCCATATATCTATATACTGATAGTACACAGGCATATATCTATATACTGATAGTACACAGGCATATATCTATATACTGATAGCACACAGACATATATCTATATACTGATAGCACACAGGCATATATCTATATACTGATAGTACACAGGCATATATCTATATACTGATAGTACACAGGCATATATCTATATACTGATAGCACACAGGCATATATCTATATACTGATAGCACACAGCCATATATCTATATACTGATAGCACACAGGCATATATCTATATACTGATAGCACACAGGCATATATCTATATACTGATAGTACACAGGCATATATCTATATACTGATAGCACACAGGCATATATCTATATACTGATAGCACACAGGCATATATCTATATACTGATAGCACACAGGCATATATCTATATACTGATAGTACACAGGCATATATCTATATACTGATAGTACACAGGCATATATCTATATACTGATAGCACACAGGCATATATCTATATACTGATAGCACACATACATATATCTATATACTGATAGCACACAGGCATATATCTATATACTGATAGCACACAGGCATATATCTATATACTGATAGTACACAGGCATATATCTATATACTGATAGTACACAGGCATATATCTATATACTGATAGTACACAGGCATATATCTATATACTGATAGTACACAGGTATATATCTATATACTGATAGCACACAGGTATATATCTATATACTGATAGCACACAGGCATATATCTATACACTGATAGAACACAGGCATATATTAGTACACAGCCATATATCTATATACTGATAGCACACAGGCATATATCTATATACTGATAGTACACAGGCATATATCTATATACTAATAGTACACAGGCGTATATCTATATACTGATAGTACACAGGCGTATATCTATATACTGATAGTACACAGGCGTATATCTTTATACTGATAGTACACAGGCATATATCTATATACTGATAGTACACAGGCATATATCTATATACTGATAGTACACAGGCATATATCTATATACTGATAGTACACAGGCATATATCTATATACTGATAGTACACAGGCATATATCTATATACTGATAGTACACAGGTATATATCTATATACTGATAGCACACAGGCATATATCTATATACTGATAGCACACAGGCATATATCTATACACTGATAGAACACAGGCATATATTAGTACACAGCCATATATCTATATACTGATAGCACACAGGCATATATCTATATACTGATAGTACACAGGCATATATCTATATACTGATAGTACACAGGCATATATCTATATACTAATAGTACACAGGCATATATCTATATACTGATAGTACACAGGCGTATATCTATATACTGATAGTACACAGGCGTATATCTATATACTGATAGTACACAGGCGTATATCTATATACTGATAGTACACATGCATATATCTATATACAGATAGTACACAGGCATATATCTATACACTGATAGTACAGAGGCATATATCTATATACTGATAGTACACAGGCATATATCTATATACTGATAGTACACAGGCATATATCTATACACTGATAGTACACAGGCATATATCTATACACTGATAGTACACAGGCATATATCTATATACTGATAGCACACAGGCATATATCTATATACTGATAGCACACAGGCATATATCTATACACTGATAGTACACAGGCATATATCTATATACTGAAAGCACACAGGCATATATCTATATACTGATAGCACACAGGCATATATCTATATACTGATAGTACACAGGCATATATCTATACACTGATAGTACACAGGCATATATCTATATACTGATAGCACACAGGCATATATCTATATACTGATAGCACACAGGCATATATCTATACACTGATAGTACACAGGCATATATCTATATACTGATAGCACACAGGAATATATCTATATACTGATAGCACACAGGCATATATCTATATACTGATAGTACACAGGCATATATCTATACACTGATAGTACACAGGCATACATCTATATACTGATAGTACACAGGCATATATCTATATACTGATGGTACACAGGCATATATCTATATACTGATAGTACACAGGCATATATCTATATACTGATAGTACACAGGCATATATCTATATACTGATAGTACACAGGCATATATCTATATACTGATAGTACACAGGCATATATCTATACACTGATAGTACACAGGCATATATCTATATACTGATAGTACACAGGCATATATCTATATACTGATAGCACACAGGCATATATCTATATACTGATAGCACACAGCCATATATCTATATACTGATAGTACACAGGCATATATCTATATACTGATAGTACACAGGCATATATCTATATACTGATAGTACACAGGCATATATCTATATACTGATAGCACACAGGCGTATATCTATATACTGATAGTACACAGGCGTATATCTATATACTGATAGTACACAGGCATACATCTATATACTGATAGTACACAGGCGTATATCTATATACTGATAGCACACAGGCATATATCTATATACTGATAGTACACAGGCATATATCTATATACTGATAGTACTCAGGCATATATCTATATACTGATAGTACACAGGCATACATCTATATACTGATAGCACAGAGGCATATATCTATATACTGATAGTACACAGGCACATATCTATATACTGATAGCACACAGGCATATATCTATATACTGATAGCACAGAGGCATATATCTATATACTGATAGTACACAGGCATATATCTATATACTGATAGTACACAGCCATATATCTATATACTGATAGTACACAGGCATATATCTATATACTGATAGTACACAGGCATATATCTATATACTGATAGCACACAGACATATATCTATATACTGATAGCACACAGGCATATATCTATATACTGATAGTACACAGGCATATATCTATATACTGATAGTACACAGGCATATATCTATATACTGATAGCACACAGGCATATATCTATATACTGATAGCACACAGCCATATATCTATATACTGATAGCACACAGGCATATATCTATATACTGATAGCACACAGGCATATATCTATATACTGATAGCACACAGGCATATATCTATATACTGATAGCACACAGGCATATATCTATATACTGATAGTACACAGGCATATATCTATATACTGATAGTACACAGGCATATATCTATATACTGATAGCACACAGGCATATATCTATATACTGATAGCACACATACATATATCTATATACTGATAGCACACAGGCATATATCTATATACTGATAGCACACAGGCATATATCTATATACTGATAGTACACAGGCATATATCTATATACTGATAGTACACAGGCATATATCTATATACTGATAGTACACAGGCATATATCTATATACTGATAGTACACAGGTATATATCTATATACTGATAGCACACAGGTATATATCTATATACTGATAGCACACAGGCATATATCTATACACTGATAGAACACAGGCATATATTAGTACACAGCCATATATCTATATACTGATAGCACACAGGCATATATCTATATACTGATAGTACACAGGCATATATCTATATACTAATAGTACACAGGCGTATATCTATATACTGATAGTACACAGGCGTATATCTATATACTGATAGTACACAGGCGTATATCTTTATACTGATAGTACACAGGCATATATCTATATACTGATAGTACACAGGCATATATCTATATACTGATAGTACACAGGCATATATCTATATACTGATAGTACACAGGCATATATCTATATACTGATAGTACACAGGCATATATCTATATACTGATAGTACACAGGTATATATCTATATACTGATAGCACACAGGCATATATCTATATACTGATAGCACACAGGCATATATCTATACACTGATAGAACACAGGCATATATTAGTACACAGCCATATATCTATATACTGATAGCACACAGGCATATATCTATATACTGATAGTACACAGGCATATATCTATATACTGATAGTACACAGGCATATATCTATATACTAATAGTACACAGGCATATATCTATATACTGATAGTACACAGGCGTATATCTATATACTGATAGTACACAGGCGTATATCTATATACTGATAGTACACAGGCGTATATCTATATACTGATAGTACACATGCATATATCTATATACAGATAGTACACAGGCATATATCTATACACTGATAGTACAGAGGCATATATCTATATACTGATAGTACACAGGCATATATCTATATACTGATAGTACACAGGCATATATCTATACACTGATAGTACACAGGCATATATCTATACACTGATAGTACACAGGCATATATCTATATACTGATAGCACACAGGCATATATCTATATACTGATAGCACACAGGCATATATCTATACACTGATAGTACACAGGCATATATCTATATACTGAAAGCACACAGGCATATATCTATATACTGATAGCACACAGGCATATATCTATATACTGATAGTACACAGGCATATATCTATACACTGATAGTACACAGGCATATATCTATATACTGATAGCACACAGGCATATATCTATATACTGATAGCACACAGGCATATATCTATACACTGATAGTACACAGGCATATATCTATATACTGATAGCACACAGGAATATATCTATATACTGATAGCACACAGGCATATATCTATATACTGATAGTACACAGGCATATATCTATACACTGATAGTACACAGGCATACATCTATATACTGATAGTACACAGGCATATATCTATATACTGATGGTACACAGGCATATATCTATATACTGATAGTACACAGGCATATATCTATATACTGATAGTACACAGGCATATATCTATATACTGATAGTACACAGGCATATATCTATATACTGATAGTACACAGGCATATATCTATACACTGATAGTACACAGGCATATATCTATATACTGATAGTACACAGGCATATATCTATATACTGATAGCACACAGGCATATATCTATATACTGATAGTACACAGGCATATATCTATATACTGATAGTACACAGGCATATATCTATATACTGATAGCACACAGGCATATATCTATATACTGATAGTACACAGGCATATATCTATATACTGATAGTACACAGGCATATATCTATACACTGATAGCACACAGACATATATCTATACACTGATAGTACACAGGCCTATATCTATATACTGATAGCACACAGGCATATATCTATATACTGATAGCACACAGGCATATATCTATATACTGATAGTACACAGGCATATATCTATACACTGATAGCACACAGGCATATATCTATATACTGATAGTACACTGGCATATATCTATATACTGATAGTACACAGGCATATATCTATATACTGATAGTACACAGGCATATATCTATACACTGATAATACACAGGCATATATCTATATACTGATAGTACACAGGCATATATCTATATACTGATAGTACACAGGCATATATCTATATACTGATAGTACACAGGCATATATCTATATACTGATAGTATATAGATATATGCCTGTGTACTATCAGTATATAGATATATGCCTGTGTACTGATAGTACACAGGTATATATCTATATACTGATAGCACACAGGTATATATCTATATACTGATAGCACACAGGCATATATCTATACACTGATAGAACACAGGCATATATTAGTACACAGCCATATATCTATATACTGATAGCACACAGGCATATATCTATATACTAATAGTACACAGGCATATATCTATATACTGATAGCACACAGGCATATATCTATATACTGATAGCACACAGGCATATATCTATATACTGATAGCACACAGGCATATATCTATATACTGATAGCACACAGGCATATATCTATACACTGATAGAACACAGGCATATATTAGTACACAGCCATATATCTATATACTGATAGCACACAGGCATATATCTATATACTGATAGTACACAGGCATATATCTATATACTGATAGTACACAGGCATATATCTATATACTAATAGTACACAGGCGTATATCTATATACTGATAGTACACAGGCGTATATCTATATACTGATAGTACACAGGCGTATATCTATATACTGATAGTACACAGGCGTATATCTATATACTGATAGTACACAGGCGTATATCTATATACTGATAGTACACAGGCGTATATCTATATACTGATAGTACACAGGCGTATATCTATATACTGATAGTACACAGGCATATATCTATATACTGATAGTACACAGGCATATATCTATATACTGATAGTACACAGGCATATATCTATACACTGATAATACACAGGCATATATCTATACACTGATAGTACACAGGCATATAGCTATATACTGATAGTACACAGGCATATATCTATATACTGATAGTACACAGGCATATATCTATATACTGATAGTACACAGGCATATATCTATATACTGATAGCTCACAGGCATATATCTATATACTGATAGTACACAGGCATATATCTATATACTGATAGTACACAGGCATATATCTATATACTGATAGTACACAGGCATATATCTATACACTGATAGTACACAGGCATATATCTATATACTGATAGCACACAGGCATATATCTATATACTGATAGTACACAGGCATATATCTATACACTGATAGCACACAGGCATATATCTATATACTGATAGCACACAGGCATATATCTATATACTGATAGTACACAGGCATATATCTATACACTGATAGCACACAGGCATATATCTATATACTGATAGTACACAGGCATATATCTATACACTGATAGTACACAGGCATACATCTATATACTGATAGTACACAGGCATATATCTATATACTGATAGTACACAGGCATATATCTATACACTGATAGTACACAGGCATATATCTATATACTGATAGTACACAGGCATATATCTATATACTGATAGTACACAGGCATATATCTATATACTGATAGTACACAGGCATATATCTATACACTGATAGTACACAGGCATATATCTATATACTGATAGTACACAGGCATATATCTATATACTGATAGCACACAGGCATATATCTATATACTGATAGTACACAGGCATATATCTATACACTGATAATACACAGGCATATATCTATATACTGATAGTACACAGGCATATATCTATATACTGATAGTACACAGGCATATATCTATATACTGATAGTACACAGGCATATATCTATATACTGATAGTACACAGGCATATATCTATATACTAATAGTACACAGGCATATATCTATATACTGATAGTACACAGGCGTATATCTATATACTGATAGTACACAGGCGTATATCTATATACTGATAGTACACAGGCGTATATCTATATACTGATAGTACACAGGCGTATATCTATATACTGATAGTACACAGGCGTATATCTATATACTGATAGTACACAGGCGTATATCTATATACTGATAGTACATAGGCATACATCTATATACTGATAGCACAGAGGCATATATCTATATACTGATAGTACACAGGCATACATCTATATACTGATAGCACAGAGGCATATATCTATATACTGATAGTACACAGGCACATATCTATATACTGATAGCACACAGGCATATATCTATATACTGATAGTACAGAGGCATATATCTATATACTGATAGTACACAGGCATATATCTATATACTGATAGTACACAGGCATATATCTATATACTGATAGTACACAGGCATATATCTATATATTGATAGCACACAGGCATATATCTATATACTGATAGTACACAGGCATATATCTATATACTGATAGTACACAGGTATATATCTATATACTGATAGCACACAGGCATATATCTATATACTGATAGCACACAGGCATATATCTATATACTGATAGCACACACCAGGCATATATCTATATACTGAGAGCACACAGGCATATATCTATACACTGATAGAACACAGGCATATATTAGTACACAGCCATATATCTATATACTGATAGCACACAGGCATATATCTATATACTGATAGTACACAGGCATATATCTATATACTGATAGCACACAGGCATATATCTATATACTGATAGTACAGAGGCATATATCTATATACTGATAGTACACAGGCATATATCTATATACTGATAGTACACAGGCATATATCTATATACTGATAGTACACAGGCATATATCTATATATTGATAGCACACAGGCATATATCTATATACTGATAGTACACAGGCATATATCTATATACTGATAGTACACAGGTATATATCTATATACTGATAGCACACAGGCATATATCTATATACTGATAGCACACAGGCATATATCTATATACTGATAGCACACAGGCATATATCTATATACTGAGAGCACACAGGCATATATCTATACACTGATAGAACACAGGCATATATTAGTACACAGCCATATATCTATATACTGATAGCACACAGGCATATATCTATATACTGATAGTACACAGGCATATATCTATATACTGATAGTACACAGGCATATATCTATATACTAATAGTACACAGGCATATATCTATATACTGATAGTACACAGGCGTATATCTATATACTGATAGTACACAGGCGTATATCTATATACTGATAGTACACAGGCGTATATCTATATACTGATAGTACACAGGCGTATATCTATATACTGATAGTACACAGGCGTATATTTATATACTGATAGTACACAGGCATATATCTATATACTGATAGTACACAGGCATATATCTATATACTGATAGTACACAGGCATATATCTATACACTGATAATACACAGGCATATATCTATACACTGATAGTACACAGGCATATAGCTATATACTGATAGTACACAGGCATATATCTATATACTGATAGTACACAGGCATATATCTATATACTGATAGTACACAGGCATATATCTATATACTGATAGCTCACAGGCATATATCTATATACTGATAGTACACAGGCATATATCTATATACTGATAGTACACAGGCATATATCTATATACTGATAGTACACAGGCATATATCTATACACTGATAGTACACAGGCATATATCTATATACTGATAGCACACAGGCATATATCTATATACTGATAGTACACAGGCATATATCTATACACTGATAGCACACAGGCATATATCTATATACTGATAGCACACAGGCATATATCTATATACTGATAGTACACAGGCATATATCTATACACTGATAGCACACAGGCATATATCTATATACTGATAGTACACAGGCATATATCTATACACTGATAGTACACAGGCATACATCTATATACTGATAGTACACAGGCATATATCTATATACTGATAGTACACAGGCATATATCTATACACTGATAGTACACAGGCATATATCTATATACTGATAGTACACAGGCATATATCTATATACTGATAGTACACAGGCATATATCTATATACTGATAGTACACAGGCATATATCTATACACTGATAGTACACAGGCATATATCTATATACTGATAGTACACAGGCATATATCTATATACTGATAGCACACAGGCATATATCTATATACTGATAGCACACAGGCATATATCTATATACTGATAGTACACAGGCATATATCTATATACTGATAGCACACAGGCATATATCTATACACTGATAGCACACAGGCATATATCTATATACTGATAGTACACTGGCATATATCTATATACTGATAGTACACAGGCATATATCTATATACTGATAGTACACAGGCATATATCTATACACTGATAATACACAGGCATATATCTATATACTGATAGTACACAGGCATATATCTATATACTGATAGTACACAGGCATATATCTATATACTGATAGTACACAGGCATATATCTATATACTAATAGTACACAGGCATATATCTATATACTGATAGTACACAGGCGTATATCTATATACTGATAGTACACAGGCGTATATCTATATACTGATAGTACACAGGCGTATATCTATATACTGATAGTACACAGGCGTATATCTATATACTGATAGTACACAGGCGTATATCTATATACTGATAGTACACAGGCGTATATCTATATACTGATAGTACACAGGCATATATCTATACACTGATAGTACACAGGCATATATCTATACACTGATAATACACAGGCATATATCTATACACTGATAGTACACAGGCATATAGCTATATACTGATAGTACACAGGCATATATCTATATACTGATAGTACACAGGCATATATCTATATACTGATAGCACACAGGCATATATCTATATACTGATAGCTCACAGGCATATATCTATATACTGATAGTACACAGGCATATATCTATATACTGATAGTACACAGGCATATATCTATATACTGATAGTACACAGGCATATATCTATACACTGATAGCACACAGGCATATATCTATATACTGATAGCACACAGGCATATATCTATACACTGATAGTACACAGGCATATATCTATACACTGATAGTACACAGGCATATATCTATATACTGATAGCACACAGGCATATATCTATATACTGATAGCACACAGGCATATATCTATATACTGATAGTACACAGGCATATATCTATACACTGATAGTACACAGGCATACATCTATATACTGATAGTACACAGGCATATATCTATATACTGATAGTACACAGGCATATATCTATACACTGATAGTACACAGGCATATATCTATATACTGATAGTACACAGGCATATATCTATATACTGATAGTACACAGGCATATATCTATATACTGATAGTACACAGGCATATATCTATACACTGATAGTACACAGGCATATATCTATATACTGATAGTACACAGGCATATATCTATATACTGATAGTACACAGGCATATATCTATATACTGATAGCACACAGGCATATATCTATATACTGATAGTACACAGGCATATATCTATATACTGATAGCACACAGGCATATATCTATATACTGATAGTACACAGGCATATATCTATATACTGATAGTACACAGGCATATATCTATATACTGATAGTACACAGGCATATATCTATACACTGATAGTACACAGGCATATATCTATATACTGATAGTACACAGGCATATATCTATACACTGATAGTACACAGGCATATATCTATATACTGATAGTACACAGGCATATATCTATATACTGATAGCACACAGGCATATATCTATATACTGATAGCACACAGGCATATATCTATATACTGATAGTACACAGGCATATATCTATACACTGATAGCACACAGGCATATATCTATATACTGATAGTACACAGGCATATATCTATATACTGATAGCACACAGGCATATATCTATATACTGATAGTACACAGGCATATATCTATATACTGATAGTACACAGGCATATATCTATATACTGATAGTACACAGGCATATATCTATATACTGATAGTACACAGGCATATATCTATACACTGATAGTACACAGGCATATATCTATATACTGATAGTACACAGGCATATATCTATATACTGATAGTACACAGGCATATATCTATATACTGATAGCACACAGGCATATATCTATATACTGATAGCACACAGGCATATATCTATACACTGATAGCACACAGGCATATATCTATATACTGATAGCACACAGGCATATATCTATACACTGATAGTACACAGGCATACATCTATATACTGATAGTACACAGGCATATATCTATATACTGATAGTACACAGGCATATATCTATACACTGATAGTACACAGGCATATATCTATATACTGATAGTACACAGGCATATATCTATATACTGATAGCACACAGGCATATATCTATATACTGATAGTACACAGGCATATATCTATATACTGATAGTACACAGGCATATATCTATATACTGATAACACACAGGCATATATCTATATACTGATAGCACACAGGCATATATCTATATACTGATAGCACACAGGCATATATCTATATACTGATAGTACACAGGCATATATCTATATACTGATAGCACACAGCCATATATCTATATACTGATAGTACACAGGCATATATCTATATACTGATAGTACACAGGCATATATCTATATACTGATAGCACACAGGCGTATATCTATATACTGATAGTACACAGGCATACATCTATATACTGATAGCACAGAGGCATATATCTATATACTGATAGTACACAGGCATACATCTATATACTGATAGCACAGAGGCATATATCTATATACTGATAGTACACAGGCACATATCTATATACTGATAGCACACAGGCATATATCTATATACTGATAGTACAGAGGCATATATCTATATACTGATAGTACACAGGCATATATCTATATACTGATAGTACACAGGCATATATCTATATACTGATAGTACACAGGTATATATCTATATACTGATAGCACACAGGCATATATCTATATACTGATAGCACACAGGCATATATCTATATACTGATAGCACACAGGCATATATCTATATACTGATAGCACACAGGCATATATCTATACACTGATAGAACACAGGCATATATTAGTACACAGCCATATATCTATATACTGATAGCACACAGGCATATATCTATATACTGATAGTACACAGGCATATATCTATATACTGATAGTACACAGGCATATATCTATATACTAATAGTACACAGGCATATATCTATATACTGATAGTACACAGGCGTATATCTATATACTGATAGTACACAGGCGTATATCTATATACTGATAGTACACAGGCGTATATCTATATACTGATAGTACACAGGCGTATATCTATATACTGATAGTACACAGGCGTATATCTATATACTGATAGTACACAGGCATATATCTATATACTGATAGTACACAGGCATATATCTATATACTGATAGTACACAGGCATATATCTATACACTGATAATACACAGGCATATATCTATACACTGATAGTACACAGGCATATAGCTATATACTGATAGTACACAGGCATATATCTATATACTGATAGTACACAGGCATATATCTATATACTGATAGTACACAGGCATATAGCTATATACTGATAGCTCACAGGCATATATCTATATACTGATAGTACACAGGCATATATCTATATACTGATAGTACACAGGCATATATCTATATACTGATAGTACACAGGCATATATCTATACACTGATAGTACACAGGCATATATCTATATACTGATAGCACACAGGCATATATCTATATACTGATAGTACACAGGCATATATCTATACACTGATAGCACACAGGCATATATCTATATACTGATAGCACACAGGCATATATCTATATACTGATAGCACACAGGCATATATCTATATACTGATAGCACACAGGCATATATCTATATACTGATAGTACACAGGCATATATCTATACACTGATAGTACACAGGCATACATCTATATACTGATAGTACACAGGCATATATCTATATACTGATAGTACACAGGCATATATCTATACAGTGATAGTACACAGGCATATATCTATATACTGATAGTACACAGGCATATATCTATATACTGATAGTACACAGGCATATATCTATATACTGATAGTACACAGGCATATATCTATACACTGATAGTACACAGGCATATATCTATATACTGATAGTACACAGGCATATATCTATATACTGATAGCACACAGGCATATATCTATATACTGATAGCACACAGGCATATATCTATATACTGATAGTACACAGGCATATATCTATATACTGATAGCACACAGGCATATATCTATACACTGATAGCACACAGGCATATATCTATATACTGATAGTACACTGGCATATATCTATATACTGATAGTACACAGGCATATATCTATATACTGATAGTACACAGGCATATATCTATACACTGATAATACACAGGCATATATCTATATACTGATAGTACACAGGCATATATCTATATACTGATAGTACACAGGCATATATCTATATACTGATAGTACACAGGCATATATCTATATACTGATAGTACACAGGCATATATCTATATACTGATAGTACACAGGCGTATATCTATATACTGATAGTACACAGGCGTATATCTATATACTGATAGTACACAGGCGTATATCTATATACTGATAGTACACAGGCGTATATCTATATACTGATAGTACACAGGCGTATATCTATATACTGATAGTACACAGGCATATATCTATATACTGATAGCACACAGGCGTATATCTATATACTGATAGTACATAGGCATACATCTATATACTGATAGCACAGAGGCATACATCTATATACTGATAGTACACAGGCATACATCTATATACTGATAGCACAGAGGCATATATCTATATACTGATAGTACACAGGCACATATCTATATACTGATAGCACACAGGCATATATCTATATACTGATAGTACAGAGGCATATATCTATATACTGATAGTACACAGGCATATATCTATATACTGATAGTACACAGGCATATATCTATATACTGATAGTACACAGGCATATATCTATATACTGATAGCACACAGGCATATATCTATATACTGATAGTACACAGGCATATATCTATATACTGATAGCACACAGGCATATATCTATATACTGATAGCACACAGGCATATATCTATATACTGATAGCACACAGCCATATATCTATATACTGATAGCACACAGGCATATATCTATATACTGATAGCACACAGGCATATATCTATATACTGATAGCACACAGGCATATATCTATATACTGATAGCACACAGGCATATATCTATATACTGATAGTACACAGGCATATATCTATATACTGATAGTACACAGGCATATATCTATATACTGATAGTACACAGGCATACATCTATATACTGATAGTACACAGGCATATATCTATACACTGATAATACACAGGCATATATCTATACACTGATAGTACACAGGCATATATCTATATACTGATAGTACACAGGCATATATCTATATACTGATAGTACACAGGCATATATCTATATACTGATAGTACACAGGCATATATCTATATACTGATAGCTCACAGGCATATATCTATATACTGATAGTACACAGGCATATATCTATATACTGATAGTACACAGGCATATATCTATATACTGATAGTACACAGGCATATATCTATACACTGATAGCACACAGGCATATATCTATATACTGATAGCACACAGGCATATATCTATACACTGATAGTACACAGGCATATATCTATACACTGATAGTACACAGGCATATATCTATATACTGATAGCACACAGGCATATATCTATATACTGATAGCACACAGGCATATATCTATATACTGATAGTACACAGGCATATATCTATACACTGATAGTACACAGGCATACATCTATATACTGATAGTACACAGGCATATATCTATATACTGATAGTACACAGGCATATATCTATACACTGATAGTACACAGGCATATATCTATATACTGATAGTACACAGGCATATATCTATATACTGATAGTACACAGGCATATATCTATATACTGATAGTACACAGGCATATATCTATACACTGATAGTACACAGGCATATATCTATATACTGATAGTACACAGGCATATATCTATATACTGATAGTACACAGGCATATATCTATATACTGATAGCACACAGGCATATATCTATATACTGATAGTACACAGGCATATATCTATATACTGATAGCACACAGGCATATATCTATATACTGATAGTACACAGGCATATATCTATATACTGATAGTACACAGGCATATATCTATATACTGATAGTACACAGGCATATATCTATACACTGATAGTACACAGGCATATATCTATATACTGATAGTACACAGGCATATATCTATACACTGATAGTACACAGGCATATATCTATATACTGATAGTACACAGGCATATATCTATATACTGATAGCACACAGGCATATATCTATATACTGATAGCACACAGGCATATATCTATATACTGATAGTACACAGGCATATATATATACACTGATAGCACACAGGCATATATCTATATACTGATAGTACACAGGCATATATCTATATACTGATAGCACACAGGCATATATCTATATACTGATAGTACACAGGCATATATCTATATACTGATAGTACACAGGCATATATCTATATACTGATAGTACACAGGCATATATCTATATACTGATAGTACACAGGCATATATCTATACACTGATAGTACACAGGCATATATCTATATACTGATAGTACACAGGCATATATCTATATACTGATAGTACACAGGCATATATCTATATACTGATAGCACACAGGCATATATCTATATACTGATAGCACACAGGCATATATCTATACACTGATAGCACACAGGCATATATCTATATACTGATAGCACACAGGCATATATCTATACACTGATAGTACACAGGCATACATCTATATACTGATAGTACACAGGCATATATCTATATACTGATAGTACACAGGCATATATCTATACACTGATAGTACACAGGCATATATCTATATACTGATAGTACACAGGCATATATCTATATACTGATAGCACACAGGCATATATCTATATACTGATAGTACACAGGCATATATCTATATACTGATAGTACACAGGCATATATCTATATACTGATAACACACAGGCATATATCTATATACTGATAGCACACAGGCATATATCTATATACTGATAGCACACAGGCATATATCTATATACTGATAGTACACAGGCATATATCTATATACTGATAGCACACAGCCATATATCTATATACTGATAGTACACAGGCATATATCTATATACTGATAGTACACAGGCATATATCTATATACTGATAGCACACAGGCGTATATCTATATACTGATAGTACACAGGCATACATCTATATACTGATAGCACAGAGGCATATATCTATATACTGATAGTACACAGGCATACATCTATATACTGATAGCACAGAGGCATATATCTATATACTGATAGTACACAGGCACATATCTATATACTGATAGCACAGAGGCATATATCTATATACTGATAGTACAGAGGCATATATCTATATACTGATAGTACACAGGCATATATCTATATACTGATAGTACACAGGCATATATCTATATACTGATAGTACACAGGTATATATCTATATACTGATAGCACACAGGCATATATCTATATACTGATAGCACACAGGCATATATCTATATACTGATAGCACACAGGCATATATCTATATACTGATAGCACACAGGCATATATCTATACACTGATAGAACACAGGCATATATTAGTACACAGCCATATATCTATATACTGATAGCACACAGGCATATATCTATATACTGATAGTACACAGGCATATATCTATATACTGATAGTACACAGGCATATATCTATATACTAATAGTACACAGGCATATATCTATATACTGATAGTACACAGGCGTATATCTATATACTGATAGTACACAGGCGTATATCTATATACTGATAGTACACAGGCGTATATCTATATACTGATAGTACACAGGCGTATATCTATATACTGATAGTACACAGGCGTATATCTATATACTGATAGTACACAGGCATATATCTATATACTGATAGTACACAGGCATATATCTATATACTGATAGTACACAGGCATATATCTATACACTGATAATACACAGGCATATATCTATACACTGATAGTACACAGGCATATAGCTATATACTGATAGTACACAGGCATATATCTATATACTGATAGTACACAGGCATATATCTATATACTGATAGTACACAGGCATATAGCTATATACTGATAGCTCACAGGCATATATCTATATACTGATAGTACACAGGCATATATCTATATACTGATAGTACACAGGCATATATCTATATACTGATAGTACACAGGCATATATCTATACACTGATAGTACACAGGCATATATCTATATACTGATAGCACACAGGCATATATCTATATACTGATAGTACACAGGCATATATCTATACACTGATAGCACACAGGCATATATCTATATACTGATAGCACACAGGCATATATCTATATACTGATAGCACACAGGCATATATCTATATACTGATAGCACACAGGCATATATCTATATACTGATAGTACACAGGCATATATCTATACACTGATAGTACACAGGCATACATCTATATACTGATAGTACACAGGCATATATCTATATACTGATAGTACACAGGCATATATCTATACAGTGATAGTACACAGGCATATATCTATATACTGATAGTACACAGGCATATATCTATATACTGATAGTACACAGGCATATATCTATATACTGATAGTACACAGGCATATATCTATACACTGATAGTACACAGGCATATATCTATATACTGATAGCACACAGGCATATATCTATATACTGATAGCACACAGGCATATATCTATATACTGATAGCACACAGGCATATATCTATATACTGATAGTACACAGGCATATATCTATATACTGATAGCACACAGGCATATATCTATACACTGATAGCACACAGGCATATATCTATATACTGATAGTACACTGGCATATATCTATATACTGATAGTACACAGGCATATATCTATATACTGATAGTACACAGGCATATATCTATACACTGATAATACACAGGCATATATCTATATACTGATAGTACACAGGCATATATCTATATACTGATAGTACACAGGCATATATCTATATACTGATAGTACACAGGCATATATCTATATACTAATAGTACACAGGCATATATCTATATACTGATAGTACACAGGCGTATATCTATATACTGATAGTACACAGGCGTATATCTATATACTGATAGTACACAGGCGTATATCTATATACTGATAGTACACAGGCGTATATCTATATACTGATAGTACACAGGCGTATATCTATATACTGATAGTACACAGGCATATATCTATATACTGATAGCACACAGGCGTATATCTATATACTGATAGTACATAGGCATACATCTATATACTGATAGCACAGAGGCATACATCTATATACTGATAGTACACAGGCATACATCTATATACTGATAGCACAGAGGCATATATCTATATACTGATAGTACACAGGCACATATCTATATACTGATAGCACACAGGCATATATCTATATACTGATAGTACACAGGCACATATCTATATACTGATAGCACACAGGCATATATCTATATACTGATAGTACAGAGGCATATATCTATATACTGATAGTACACAGGCATATATCTATATACTGATAGTACACAGGCATATATCTATATACTGATAGTACACAGGCATATATCTATATACTGATAGCACACAGGCATATATCTATATACTGATAGTACACAGGCATATATCTATATACTGATAGCACACAGGCATATATCTATATACTGATAGCACACAGGCATATATCTATATACTGATAGCACACAGCCATATATCTATATACTGATAGCACACAGGCATATATCTATATACTGATAGCACACAGGCATATATCTATATACTGATAGCACACAGGCATATATCTATATACTGATAGCACACAGGCATATATCTATATACTGATAGTACACAGGCATATATCTATATACTGATAGTACACAGGCATATATCTATATACTGATAGTACACAGGCATACATCTATATACTGATAGTACACAGGCATATATCTATACACTGATAATACACAGGCATATATCTATACACTGATAGTACACAGGCATATATCTATATACTGATAGTACACAGGCATATATCTATATACTGATAGTACACAGGCATATATCTATATACTGATAGCACACAGGCATATATCTATATACTGATAGCTCACAGGCATATATCTATATACTGATAGTACACAGGCATATATCTATATACTGATAGTACACAGGCATATATCTATATACTGATAGTACACAGGCATATATCTATACACTGATAGCACACAGGCATATATCTATATACTGATAGCACACAGGCATATATCTATACACTGATAGTACACAGGCATATATCTATACACTGATAGTACACAGGCATATATCTATATACTGATAGCACACAGGCATATATCTATATACTGATAGCACACAGGCATATATCTATATACTGATAGTACACAGGCATATATCTATACACTGATAGTACACAGGCATACATCTATATACTGATAGTACACAGGCATATATCTATATACTGATAGTACACAGGCATATATCTATACACTGATAGTACACAGGCATATATCTATATACTGATAGTACACAGGCATATATCTATATACTGATAGTACACAGGCATATATCTATATACTGATAGTACACAGGCATATATCTATACACTGATAGTACACAGGCATATATCTATATACTGATAGTACACAGGCATATATCTATATACTGATAGTACACAGGCATATATCTATATACTGATAGCACACAGGCATATATCTATATACTGATAGTACACAGGCATATATCTATATACTGATAGCACACAGGCATATATCTATATACTGATAGTACACAGGCATATATCTATATACTGATAGTACACAGGCATATATCTATATACTGATAGTACACAGGCATATATCTATACACTGATAGTACACAGGCATATATCTATATACTGATAGTACACAGGCATATATCTATACACTGATAGTACACAGGCATATATCTATATACTGATAGTACACAGGCATATATCTATATACTGATAGCACACAGGCATATATCTATATACTGATAGCACACAGGCATATATCTATATACTGATAGTACACAGGCATATATCTATATACTGATAGCACACAGGCATATATCTATATACTGATAGTACACAGGCATATATCTATATACTGATAGTACACAGGCATATATCTATATACTGATAGTACACAGGCATATATCTATACACTGATAGTACACAGGCATATATCTATATACTGATAGTACACAGGCATATATCTATACACTGATAGTACACAGGCATATATCTATATACTGATAGTACACAGGCATATATCTATACACTGATAGTACACAGGCATATATCTATATACTGATAGTACACAGGCATATATCTATATACTGATAGTACACAGGCATATATCTATACACTGATAGTACACAGGCATATATCTATATACTGATAGTACACAGGCATATATCTATACACTGATAGTACACAGGCATATATCTATATACTGATAGTACACAGGCATATATCTATATACTGATAGTACACAGGCATATATCTATATACTGATAGCACACAGGCATATATCTATATACTGATAGTACACAGGCATATATCTATATACTGATAGCACACAGGCATATATCTATATACTGATAGTACACAGGCATATATCTATATACTGATAGTACACAGGCATATATCTATATACTGATAGTACACAGGCATATATCTATACACTGATAGTACACAGGCATATATCTATATACTGATAGTACACAGGCATATATCTATACACTGATAGTACACAGGCATATATCTATATACTGATAGTACACAGGCATATATCTATATACTGATAGTACACAGGCATATATCTATATACTGATAGCACACAGGCATATATCTATATACTGATAGCACACAGGCATATATCTATACACTGATAGCACACAGGCATATATCTATATACTGATAGCACACAGGCATATATCTATACACTGATAGTACACAGGCATACATCTATATACTGATAGTACACAGGCATATATCTATATACTGATAGTACACAGGCATATATCTATACACTGATAGTACACAGGCATATATCTATATACTGATAGTACACAGGCATATATCTATATACTGATAGCACACAGGCATATATCTATATACTGATAGTACACAGGCATATATCTATATACTGATAGTACACAGGCATATATCTATATACTGATAACACACAGGCATATATCTATATACTGATAGCACACAGGCATATATCTATATACTGATAGCACACAGGCATATATCTATATACTGATAGTACACAGGCATATATCTATATACTGATAGCACACAGCCATATATCTATATACTGATAGTACACAGGCATATATCTATATACTGATAGTACACAGGCATATATCTATATACTGATAGCACACAGGCGTATATCTATATACTGATAGTACACAGGCATACATCTATATACTGATAGCACAGAGGCATATATCTATATACTGATAGTACACAGGCATACATCTATATACTGATAGCACAGAGGCATATATCTATATACTGATAGTACACAGGCACATATCTATATACTGATAGCACACAGGCATATATCTATATACTGATAGTACAGAGGCATATATCTATATACTGATAGTACACAGGCATATATCTATATACTGATAGTACACAGGCATATATCTATATACTGATAGTACACAGGTATATATCTATATACTGATAGCACACAGGCATATATCTATATACTGATAGCACACAGGCATATATCTATATACTGATAGCACACAGGCATATATCTATATACTGATAGCACACAGGCATATATCTATACACTGATAGAACACAGGCATATATTAGTACACAGCCATATATCTATATACTGATAGCACACAGGCATATATCTATATACTGATAGTACACAGGCATATATCTATATACTGATAGTACACAGGCATATATCTATATACTAATAGTACACAGGCATATATCTATATACTGATAGTACACAGGCGTATATCTATATACTGATAGTACACAGGCGTATATCTATATACTGATAGTACACAGGCGTATATCTATATACTGATAGTACACAGGCGTATATCTATATACTGATAGTACACAGGCGTATATCTATATACTGATAGTACACAGGCATATATCTATATACTGATAGTACACAGGCATATATCTATATACTGATAGTA
>NW_027463067.1:0-35257 GCF_050947455.1 Rhinoderma darwinii
GGCTGCATTCGATTCAGCTCGTGGCAGCCAGTCTAAAAAACACTATCTTGGACTTCTCTGCATGTTTCCCAGGCGAGAAATTGGCAGCATGTTCAGAACCATGTTTCTGTGAATAACTCCTGAACCGTAAGTCCTAGACGCTCGATCTTGGCGGCATTCGTCTCAGCGCCTGGCAATTAGTATAGGAGCACTGTGTTTGACTTCTCTGGATGTTTCCCAGGCGAGTTATTGACAAGTAAATCCTAGACGCTCGATCTTGGTTATTTTCGCTTTCGCGGCTGGCAGTAAAAGAACCATGTTTCTGTGAATAACTCCTGAACCGTAAGTCCTAGACGCTCGCTCTTGGCTGCATTCGATTCAGCTCGTGGCAGCCAGTCTAAAAAACACTATCTTGGACTTCTCTGCATGTTTCCCAGGCGAGCAATTGGCAGCATGTTCAGAACCATGTTTCTGTGAATAACTCCTGAACCGTAAGTCCTAGACGCTCGCTCTTGGCTGCATTCGATTCAGCTCGTGGCAGCCAGTCTAAAAAACACTATCTTGGACTTCTCTGCATGTTTACCAGACGAGCAATTGGCAGCATGTTCAGAACCATGTTTCTGTGAATAACTCCTGAACCGTAAGTCCTAGACGCTCGCTCTTGGCTGCATTCGATTCAGCTCGTGGCAGCCAGTCTAAAAAACACTATCTTGGACTTCTCTGCATGTTTCCCAGGCGAGCAATTGGCAGCATGTTCAGAACCATGTTTCTGTGAATAACTCCTGAACCGTAAGTCCTAGACGCTCGCTCTTGGCTGCATTCGATTCAGCTCGTGGCAGCCAGTCTAAAAAACACTATCTTGGACTTCTCTGCATGTTTCCCAGGCGAGCAATTGGCAGCATGTTCAGAACCATGTTTCTGTGAATAACTCCTGAACCGTAAGTCCTAGACGCTCGCTCTTGGCTGCATTCGATTCAGCTCGTGGCAGCCAGTCTAAAAAACACTATCTTGGACTTCTCTGCATGTTCCTAAGGCAAATGTTTCTAAAGCTAATTCTTGAACCGTAAGTCCTAGACGCTCGATCTTGGCGGCATTCGTCTCAGCGCCACGCAATTAGTATAGGAGCACTGTGTTTGACTTCTCTGGATGTTTCCCAGGCGAGTTATTGACAAGTAAATCCTAGACGCTCGATCTTGGTTATTTTCGCTTTCGCGGCTGGCAGTAAAAGAACCATGTTTCTGTGAATAACTCCTGAACCGTAAGTCCTAGACGCTCGCTCTTGGCTGCATTCGATTCAGCTCGTGGCAGCCAGTCTAAAAAACACTATCTTGGACTTCTCTGCTTGTTTCCCAGGCGAGCAATTGGCAGCATTTTCAGAACCATGTTTCTGTGAATAACTCCTGAACCGTAAGTCCTAGACGCTCGCTCTTGGCTGCATTCGATTCAGCTCGTGGCAGCCAGTCTAAAAAACACTATCTTGGACTTCTCTGCATGTTTCCCAGGCGAGCAATTGGCAGCATGTTCAGAACCATGTTTCTGTGAATAACTCCTGAACCGTAAGTCCTAGACGCTCGCTCTTGGCTGCATTCGATTCAGCTCGTGGCAGCCAGTCTAAAAAACACTATCTTGGACTTCTCTGCATGTTTCCCAGGCGAGCAATTGGCAGCATGTTCAGAACCATGTTTCTGTGAATAACTCCTGAACCGTAAGTCCTAGACGCTCGCTCTTGGCTGCATTCGATTCAGCTCGTGGCAGCCAGTCTAAAAAACACTATCTTGGACTTCTCTGCATGTTTCCCAGGCGAGCAATTGGCAGCATGTTCAGAACCATGTTTCTGTGAATAACTCCTGAACCGTAAGTCCTAGACGCTCGCTCTTGGCTGCATTCGATTCAGCTCGTGGCAGCCAGTCTAAAAAACACTATCTTGGACTTCTCTGCATGTTCCTAAGGCAAATGTTTCTAAAGCTAATTCTTGAACCGTAAGTCCTAGACGCTCGATCTTGGCGGCATTCGTCTCAGCGCCAGGCAATTAGTATAGGAGCACTGTGTTTGACTTCTCTGGATGTTTCCCAGGCGAGTTATTGACAAGTAAATCCTAGACGCTCGATCTTGGTTATTTTCGCTTTCGCGGCTGGCAGTAAAAGAACCATGTTTCTGTGAATAACTCCTGAACCGTAAGTCCTAGACGCTCGCTCTTGGCTGCATTCGATTCAGCTCGTGGCAGCCAGTCTAAAAAACACTATCTTGGACTTCTCTGCATGTTTCCCAGGCGAGCAATTGGCAGCATGTTCAGAACCATGTTTCTGTGAATAACTCCTGAACCGTAAGTCCTAGACGCTCGCTCTTGGCTGCATTCGATTCAGCTCGTGGCAGCCAGTCTAAAAAACACTATCTTGGACTTCTCTGCATGTTCCTAAGGCAAATGTTTCTAAAGCTAATTCTTGAACCGTAAGTCCTAGACGCTCGATCTTGGCGGCATTCGTCTCAGCGCCACGCAATTAGTATAGGAGCACTGTGTTTGACTTCTCTGGATGTTTCCCAGGCGAGTTATTGACAAGTAAATCCTAGACGCTCGATCTTGGTTATTTTCGCTTTCGCGGCTGGCAGTAAAAGAACCATGTTTCTGTGAATAACTCCTGAACCGTAAGTCCTAGACGCTCGCTCTTGGCTGCATTCGATTCAGCTCGTGGCAGCCAGTCTAAAAAACACTATCTTGGACTTCTCTGCTTGTTTCCCAGGCGAGCAATTGGCAGCATTTTCAGAACCATGTTTCTGTGAATAACTCCTGAACCGTAAGTCCTAGACGCTCGCTCTTGGCTGCATTCGATTCAGCTCGTGGCAGCCAGTCTAAAAAACACTATCTTGGACTTCTCTGCATGTTTCCCAGGCGAGCAATTGTCAGCATGTTCAGAACCATGTTTCTGTGAATAACTCCTGAACCGTAAGTCCTAGACGCTCGCTCTTGGCTGCATTCGATTCAGCTCGTGGCAGCCAGTCTAAAAAACACTATCTTGGACTTCTCTGCATGTTTCCCAGGCGAGCAATTGGCAGCATGTTCAGAACCATGTTTCTGTGAATAACTCCTGAACCGTAAGTCCTAGACGCTCGCTCTTGGCTGCATTCGATTCAGCTCGTGGCAGCCAGTCTAAAAAACACTATCTTGGACTTCTCTGCATGTTTCCCAGGCGAGCAATTGGCAGCATGTTCAGAACCATGTTTCTGTGAATAACTCCTGAACCGTAAGTCCTAGACGCTCGCTCTTGGCTGCATTCGATTCAGCTCGTGGCAGCCAGTCTAAAAAACACTATCTTGGACTTCTCTGCATGTTTCCCAGGCGAGCAATTGGCAGCATGTTCAGAACCATGTTTCTGTGAATAACTCCTGAACCGTAAGTCCTAGACGCTCGCTCTTGGCTGCATTCGATTCAGCTCGTGGCAGCCAGTCTAAAAAACACTATCTTGGACTTCTCTGCATGTTCCTAAGGCAAATGTTTCTAAAGCTAATTCTTGAACCGTAAGTCCTAGACGCTCGATCTTGGCGGCATTCGTCTCAGCGCCACGCAATTAGTATAGGAGCACTGTGTTTGACTTCTCTGGATGTTTCCCAGGCGAGTTATTGACAAGTAAATCCTAGACGCTCGATCTTGGTTATTTTCGCTTTCGCGGCTGGCAGTAAAAGAACCATGTTTCTGTGAATAACTCCTGAACCGTAAGTCCTAGACGCTCGCTCTTGGCTGCATTCGATTCAGCTCGTGGCAGCCAGTCTAAAAAACACTATCTTGGACTTCTCTGCATGTTTCCCAGGCGAGCAATTGGCAGCATGTTCAGAACCATGTTTCTGTGAATAACTCCTGAACCGTAAGTCCTAGACGCTCGCTCTTGGCTGCATTCGATTCAGCTCGTGGCAGCCAGTCTAAAAAACACTATCTTGGACTTCTCTGCATGTTCCTAAGGCAAATGTTTCTAAAGCTAATTCTTGAACCGTAAGTCCTAGACGCTCGATCTTGGCGGCATTCGTCTCAGCGCCAGGCAATTAGTATAGGAGCACTGTGTTTGACTTCTCTGGATGTTTCCCAGGCGAGTTATTGACAAGTAAATCCTAGACGCTCGATCTTGGTTATTTTCGCTTTCGCGGCTGGCAGTAAAAGAACAATGTTTCTGTGAATAACTCCTGAACCGTAAATCCTAGACGCTCGCTCTTGGCTGCATTCGATTCAGCTCGTGGCAGCCAGTCTAAAAAACACTATCTTGGACTTCTCTGCATGTTTCCCAGGCGAGCAATTGGCAGCATGTTCAGAACCATGTTTCTGTGAATAACTCCTGAACCGTAAGTCCTAGACGCTCGCTCTTGGCTGCATTCGATTCAGCTCGTGGCAGCCAGTCTAAAAAACACTATCTTGGACTTCTCTGCATGTTTCCCAGGCGAGCAATTGGCAGCATGTTCAGAACCATGTTTCTGTGAATAACTCCTGAACCGTAAGTCCTAGACGCTCGCTCTTGGCTGCATTCGATTCAGCTCGTGGCAGCCAGTCTAAAAAACACTATCTTGGACTTCTCTGCATGTTCCTAAGGCAAATGTTTCTAAAGCTAATTCTTGAACCGTAAGTCCTAGACGCTCGATCTTGGCGGCATTCGTCTCAGCGCCACGCAATTAGTATAGGAGCACTGTGTTTGACTTCTCTGGATGTTTCCCAGGCGAGTTATTGACAAGTAAATCCTAGACGCTCGATCTTGGTTATTTTCGCTTTCGCGGCTGGCAGTAAAAGAACCATGTTTCTGTGAATAACTCCTGAACCGTAAGTCCTAGACGCTCGCTCTTGGCTGCATTCGATTCAGCTCGTGGCAGCCAGTCTAAAAAACACTATCTTGGACTTCTCTGCATGTTTCCCAGGCGAGCAATTGGCAGCATGTTCAGAACCATGTTTCTGTGAATAACTCCTGAACCGTAAGTCCTAGACGCTCGCTCTTGGCTGCATTCGATTCAGCTCGTGGCAGCCAGTCTAAAAAACACTATCTTGGACTTCTCTGCATGTTTCCCAGGCGAGCAATTGGCAGCATGTTCAGAACCATGTTTCTGTGAATAACTCCTGAACCGTAAGTCCTAGACGCTCGCTCTTGGCTGCATTCGATTCAGCTCGTGGCAGCCAGTCTAAAAAACACTATCTTGGACTTCTCTGCATGTTCCTAAGGCAAATGTTTCTAAAGCTAATTCTTGAACCGTAAGTCCTAGACGCTCGATCTTGGCGGCATTCGTCTCAGCGCCACGCAATTAGTATAGGAGCACTGTGTTTGACTTCTCTGGATGTTTCCCAGGCGAGTTATTGACAAGTAAATCCTAGACGCTCGATCTTGGTTATTTTCGCTTTCGCGGCTGGCAGTAAAAGAACCATGTTTCTGTGAATAACTCCTGAACCGTAAGTCCTAGACGCTCGCTCTTGGCTGCATTCGATTCAGCTCGTGGCAGCCAGTCTAAAAAACACTATCTTGGACTTCTCTGCTTGTTTCCCAGGCGAGCAATTGGCAGCATTTTCAGAACCATGTTTCTGTGAATAACTCCTGAACCGTAAGTCCTAGACGCTCGCTCTTGGCTGCATTCGATTCAGCTCGTGGCAGCCAGTCTAAAAAACACTATCTTGGACTTCTCTGCATGTTTCCCAGGCGAGCAATTGTCAGCATGTTCAGAACCATGTTTCTGTGAATAACTCCTGAACCGTAAGTCCTAGACGCTCGCTCTTGGCTGCATTCGATTCAGCTCGTGGCAGCCAGTCTAAAAAACACTATCTTGGACTTCTCTGCATGTTTCCCAGGCGAGCAATTGGCAGCATGTTCAGAACCATGTTTCTGTGAATAACTCCTGAACCGTAAGTCCTAGACGCTCGCTCTTGGCTGCATTCGATTCAGCTCGTGGCAGCCAGTCTAAAAAACACTATCTTGGACTTCTCTGCATGTTTCCCAGGCGAGCAATTGTCAGCATGTTCAGAACCATGTTTCTGTGAATAACTCCTGAACCGTAAGTCCTAGACGCTCGCTCTTGGCTGCATTCGATTCAGCTCGTGGCAGCCAGTCTAAAAAACACTATCTTGGACTTCTCTGCATGTTTCCCAGGCGAGCAATTGGCAGCATGTTCAGAACCATGTTTCTGTGAATAACTCCTGAACCGTAAGTCCTAGACGCTCGCTCTTGGCTGCATTCGATTCAGCTCGTGGCAGCCAGTCTAAAAAACACTATCTTGGACTTCTCTGCATGTTTCCCAGGCGAGAAATTGGCAGCATGTTCAGAACCATGTTTCTGTGAATAACTCCTGAACCGTAAGTCCTAGACGCTCGCTCTTGGCTGCATTCGATTCAGCTCGTGGCAGCCAGTCTAAAAAACACTATCTTGGACTTCTCTGCATGTTTCCCAGGCGAGAAATTGGCAGCATGTTCAAAACCATGTTTCTGTGAATAACTCCTGAACCGTAAGTCCTAGACGCTCGATCTTGGCGGCATTCGTCTCAGCGCCTGGCAATTAGTATAGGAGCACTGTGTTTGACTTCTCTGGATGTTTCCCAGGCGAGTTATTGACAAGTAAATCCTAGACGCTCGATCTTGGTTATTTTCGCTTTCGCGGCTGGCAGTAAAAGAACCATGTTTCTGTGAATAACTCCTGAACCGTAAGTCCTAGACGCTCGCTCTTGGCTGCATTCGATTCAGCTCGTGGCAGCCAGTCTAAAAAACACTATCTTGGACTTCTCTGCATGTTTCCCAGGCGAGAAATTGGCAGCATGTTCAGAACCATGTTTCTGTGAATAACTCCTGAACCGTAAGTCCTAGACGCTCGATCTTGGCGGCATTCGTCTCAGCGCCTGGCAATTAGTATAGGAGCACTGTGTTTGACTTCTCTGGATGTTTCCCAGGCGAGTTATTGACAAGTAAATCCTAGACGCTCGATCTTGGTTATTTTCGCTTTCGCGGCTGGCAGTAAAAGAACCATGTTTCTGTGAATAACTCCTGAACCGTAAGTCCTAGACGCTCGCTCTTGGCTGCATTCGATTCAGCTCGTGGCAGCCAGTCTAAAAAACACTATCTTGGACTTCTCTGCATGTTTCCCAGGCGAGCAATTGGCAGCATGTTCAGAACCATGTTTCTGTGAATAACTCCTGAACCGTAAGTCCTAGACGCTCGCTCTTGGCTGCATTCGATTCAGCTCGTGGCAGCCAGTCTAAAAAACACTATCTTGGACTTCTCTGCATGTTTCCCAGACGAGCAATTGGCAGCATGTTCAGAACCATGTTTCTGTGAATAACTCCTGAACCGTAAGTCCTAGACGCTCGCTCTTGGCTGCATTCGATTCAGCTCGTGGCAGCCAGTCTAAAAAACACTATCTTGGACTTCTCTGCATGTTTCCCAGGCGAGAAATTGGCAGCATGTTCAGAACCATGTTTCTGTGAATAACTCCTGAACCGTAAGTCCTAGACGCTCGATCTTGGCGGCATTCGTCTCAGCGCCTGGCAATTAGTATAGGAGCACTGTGTTTGACTTCTCTGGATGTTTCCCAGGCGAGTTATTGACAAGTAAATCCTAGACGCTCGATCTTGGTTATTTTCGCTTTCGCGGCTGGCAGTAAAAGAACCATGTTTCTGTGAATAACTCCTGAACCGTAAGTCCTAGACGCTCGCTCTTGGCTGCATTCGATTCAGCTCGTGGCAGCCAGTCTAAAAAACACTATCTTGGACTTCTCTGCATGTTTCCCAGGCGAGCAATTGGCAGCATGTTCAGAACCATGTTTCTGTGAATAACTCCTGAACCGTAAGTCCTAGACGCTCGCTCTTGGCTGCATTCGATTCAGCTCGTGGCAGCCAGTCTAAAAAACACTATCTTGGACTTCTCTGCATGTTTCCCAGGCGAGCAATTGGCAGCATGTTCAGAACCATGTTTCTGTGAATAACTCCTGAACCGTAAGTCCTAGACGCTCGCTCTTGGCTGCATTCGATTCAGCTCGTGGCAGCCAGTCTAAAAAACACTATCTTGGACTTCTCTGCATGTTTCCCAGGCGAGCAATTGGCAGCATGTTCAGAACCATGTTTCTGTGAATAACTCCTGAACCGTAAGTCCTAGACGCTCGCTCTTGGCTGCATTCGATTCAGCTCGTGGCAGCCAGTCTAAAAAACACTATCTTGGACTTCTCTGCATGTTCCTAAGGCAAATGTTTCTAAAGCTAATTCTTGAACCGTAAGTCCTAGACGCTCGATCTTGGCGGCATTCGTCTCAGCGCCACGCAATTAGTATAGGAGCACTGTGTTTGACTTCTCTGGATGTTTCCCAGGCGAGTTATTGACAAGTAAATCCTAGACGCTCGATCTTGGTTATTTTCGCTTTCGCGGCTGGCAGTAAAAGAACCATGTTTCTGTGAATAACTCCTGAACCGTAAGTCCTAGACGCTCGCTCTTGGCTGCATTCGATTCAGCTCGTGGCAGCCAGTCTAAAAAACACTATCTTGGACTTCTCTGCTTGTTTCCCAGGCGAGCAATTGGCAGCATTTTCAGAACCATGTTTCTGTGAATAACTCCTGAACCGTAAGTCCTAGACGCTCGCTCTTGGCTGCATTCGATTCAGCTCGTGGCAGCCAGTCTAAAAAACACTATCTTGGACTTCTCTGCATGTTTCCCAGGCGAGCAATTGTCAGCATGTTCAGAACCATGTTTCTGTGAATAACTCCTGAACCGTAAGTCCTAGACGCTCGCTCTTGGCTGCATTCGATTCAGCTCGTGGCAGCCAGTCTAAAAAACACTATCTTGGACTTCTCTGCATGTTTCCCAGGCGAGCAATTGGCAGCATGTTCAGAACCATGTTTCTGTGAATAACTCCTGAACCGTAAGTCCTAGACGCTCGCTCTTGGCTGCATTCGATTCAGCTCGTGGCAGCCAGTCTAAAAAACACTATCTTGGACTTCTCTGCATGTTTCCCAGGCGAGAAATTGGCAGCATGTTCAGAACCATGTTTCTGTGAATAACTCCTGAACCGTAAGTCCTAGACGCTCGCTCTTGGCTGCATTCGATTCAGCTCGTGGCAGCCAGTCTAAAAAACACTATCTTGGACTTCTCTGCATGTTTCCCAGGCGAGCAATTGGCAGCATGTTCAGAACCATGTTTCTGTGAATAACTCCTGAACCGTAAGTCCTAGACGCTCGCTCTTGGCTGCATTCGATTCAGCTCGTGGCAGCCAGTCTAAAAAACACTATCTTGGACTTCTCTGCATGTTTCCCAGGCGAGAAATTGGCAGCATGTTCAAAACCATGTTTCTGTGAATAACTCCTGAACCGTAAGTCCTAGACGCTCGATCTTGGCGGCATTCGTCTCAGCGCCTGGCAATTAGTATAGGAGCACTGTGTTTGACTTCTCTGGATGTTTCCCAGGCGAGTTATTGACAAGTAAATCCTAGACGCTCGATCTTGGTTATTTTCGCTTTCGCGGCTGGCAGTAAAAGAACCATGTTTCTGTGAATAACTCCTGAACCGTAAGTCCTAGACGCTCGCTCTTGGCTGCATTCGATTCAGCTCGTGGCAGCCAGTCTAAAAAACACTATCTTGGACTTCTCTGCATGTTTCCCAGGCGAGAAATTGGCAGCATGTTCAGAACCATGTTTCTGTGAATAACTCCTGAACCGTAAGTCCTAGACGCTCGATCTTGGCGGCATTCGTCTCAGCGCCTGGCAATTAGTATAGGAGCACTGTGTTTGACTTCTCTGGATGTTTCCCAGGCGAGTTATTGACAAGTAAATCCTAGACGCTCGATCTTGGTTATTTTCGCTTTCGCGGCTGGCAGTAAAAGAACCATGTTTCTGTGAATAACTCCTGAACCGTAAGTCCTAGACGCTCGCTCTTGGCTGCATTCGATTCAGCTCGTGGCAGCCAGTCTAAAAAACACTATCTTGGACTTCTCTGCATGTTTCCCAGGCGAGCAATTGGCAGCATGTTCAGAACCATGTTTCTGTGAATAACTCCTGAACCGTAAGTCCTAGACGCTCGCTCTTGGCTGCATTCGATTCAGCTCGTGGCAGCCAGTCTAAAAAACACTATCTTGGACTTCTCTGCATGTTTACCAGACGAGCAATTGGCAGCATGTTCAGAACCATGTTTCTGTGAATAACTCCTGAACCGTAAGTCCTAGACGCTCGCTCTTGGCTGCATTCGATTCAGCTCGTGGCAGCCAGTCTAAAAAACACTATCTTGGACTTCTCTGCATGTTTCCCAGGCGAGCAATTGGCAGCATGTTCAGAACCATGTTTCTGTGAATAACTCCTGAACCGTAAGTCCTAGACGCTCGCTCTTGGCTGCATTCGATTCAGCTCGTGGCAGCCAGTCTAAAAAACACTATCTTGGACTTCTCTGCATGTTTCCCAGGCGAGCAATTGGCAGCATGTTCAGAACCATGTTTCTGTGAATAACTCCTGAACCGTAAGTCCTAGACGCTCGCTCTTGGCTGCATTCGATTCAGCTCGTGGCAGCCAGTCTAAAAAACACTATCTTGGACTTCTCTGCATGTTTCCCAGGCGAGCAATTGGCAGCATGTTCAGAACCATGTTTCTGTGAATAACTCCTGAACCGTAAGTCCTAGACGCTCGCTCTTGGCTGCATTCGATTCAGCTCGTGGCAGCCAGTCTAAAAAACACTATCTTGGACTTCTCTGCATGTTCCTAAGGCAAATGTTTCTAAAGCTAATTCTTGAACCGTAAGTCCTAGACGCTCGATCTTGGCGGCATTCGTCTCAGCGCCACGCAATTAGTATAGGAGCACTGTGTTTGACTTCTCTGGATGTTTCCCAGGCGAGTTATTGACAAGTAAATCCTAGACGCTCGATCTTGGTTATTTTCGCTTTCGCGGCTGGCAGTAAAAGAACCATGTTTCTGTGAATAACTCCTGAACCGTAAGTCCTAGACGCTCGCTCTTGGCTGCATTCGATTCAGCTCGTGGCAGCCAGTCTAAAAAACACTATCTTGGACTTCTCTGCATGTTTCCCAGGCGAGCAATTGGCAGCATGTTCAGAACCATGTTTCTGTGAATAACTCCTGAACCGTAAGTCCTAGACGCTCGCTCTTGGCTGCATTCGATTCAGCTCGTGGCAGCCAGTCTAAAAAACACTATCTTGGACTTCTCTGCATGTTTCCCAGGCGAGCAATTGGCAGCATGTTCAGAACCATGTTTCTGTGAATAACTCCTGAACCGTAAGTCCTAGACGCTCGCTCTTGGCTGCATTCGATTCAGCTCGTGGCAGCCAGTCTAAAAAACACTATCTTGGACTTCTCTGCATGTTCCTAAGGCAAATGTTTCTAAAGCTAATTCTTGAACCGTAAGTCCTAGACGCTCGATCTTGGCGGCATTCGTCTCAGCGCCACGCAATTAGTATAGGAGCACTGTGTTTGACTTCTCTGGATGTTTCCCAGGCGAGTTATTGACAAGTAAATCCTAGACGCTCGATCTTGGTTATTTTCGCTTTCGCGGCTGGCAGTAAAAGAACCATGTTTCTGTGAATAACTCCTGAACCGTAAGTCCTAGACGCTCGCTCTTGGCTGCATTCGATTCAGCTCGTGGCAGCCAGTCTAAAAAACACTATCTTGGACTTCTCTGCATGTTTCCCAGGCGAGCAATTGGCAGCATGTTCAGAACCATGTTTCTGTGAATAACTCCTGAACCGTAAGTCCTAGACGCTCGCTCTTGGCTGCATTCGATTCAGCTCGTGGCAGCCAGTCTAAAAAACACTATCTTGGACTTCTCTGCATGTTTCCCAGGCGAGAAATTGGCAGCATGTTCAGAACCATGTTTCTGTGAATAACTCCTGAACCGTAAGTCCTAGACGCTCGCTCTTGGCTGCATTCGATTCAGCTCGTGGCAGCCAGTCTAAAAAACACTATCTTGGACTTCTCTGCATGTTTCCCAGGCGAGCAATTGGCAGCATGTTCAGAACCATGTTTCTGTGAATAACTCCTGAACCGTAAGTCCTAGACGCTCGCTCTTGGCTGCATTCGATTCAGCTCGTGGCAGCCAGTCTAAAAAACACTATCTTGGACTTCTCTGCATGTTTCCCAGGCGAGAAATTGGCAGCATGTTCAAAACCATGTTTCTGTGAATAACTCCTGAACCGTAAGTCCTAGACGCTCGATCTTGGCGGCATTCGTCTCAGCGCCTGGCAATTAGTATAGGAGCACTGTGTTTGACTTCTCTGGATGTTTCCCAGGCGAGTTATTGACAAGTAAATCCTAGACGCTCGATCTTGGTTATTTTCGCTTTCGCGGCTGGCAGTAAAAGAACCATGTTTCTGTGAATAACTCCTGAACCGTAAGTCCTAGACGCTCGCTCTTGGCTGCATTCGATTCAGCTCGTGGCAGCCAGTCTAAAAAACACTATCTTGGACTTCTCTGCATGTTTCCCAGGCGAGAAATTGGCAGCATGTTCAGAACCATGTTTCTGTGAATAACTCCTGAACCGTAAGTCCTAGACGCTCGATCTTGGCGGCATTCGTCTCAGCGCCTGGCAATTAGTATAGGAGCACTGTGTTTGACTTCTCTGGATGTTTCCCAGGCGAGTTATTGACAAGTAAATCCTAGACGCTCGATCTTGGTTATTTTCGCTTTCGCGGCTGGCAGTAAAAGAACCATGTTTCTGTGAATAACTCCTGAACCGTAAGTCCTAGACGCTCGCTCTTGGCTGCATTCGATTCAGCTCGTGGCAGCCAGTCTAAAAAACACTATCTTGGACTTCTCTGCATGTTTCCCAGGCGAGCAATTGGCAGCATGTTCAGAACCATGTTTCTGTGAATAACTCCTGAACCGTAAGTCCTAGACGCTCGCTCTTGGCTGCATTCGATTCAGCTCGTGGCAGCCAGTCTAAAAAACACTATCTTGGACTTCTCTGCATGTTTCCCAGGCGAGCAATTGGCAGCATGTTCAGAACCATGTTTCTGTGAATAACTCCTGAACCGTAAGTCCTAGACGCTCGCTCTTGGCTGCATTCGATTCAGCTCGTGGCAGCCAGTCTAAAAAACACTATCTTGGACTTCTCTGCATGTTTCCCAGGCGAGAAATTGGCAGCATGTTCAGAACCATGTTTCTGTGAATAACTCCTGAACCGTAAGTCCTAGACGCTCGCTCTTGGCTGCATTCGATTCAGCTCGTGGCAGCCAGTCTAAAAAACACTATCTTGGACTTCTCTGCATGTTCCTAAGGCAAATGTTTCTAAAGCTAATTCTTGAACCGTAAGTCCTAGACGCTCGATCTTGGCGGCATTCGTCTCAGCGCCACGCAATTAGTATAGGAGCACTGTGTTTGACTTCTCTGGATGTTTCCCAGGCGAGTTATTGACAAGTAAATCCTAGACGCTCGATCTTGGTTATTTTCGCTTTCGCGGCTGGCAGTAAAAGAACCATGTTTCTGTGAATAACTCCTGAACCGTAAGTCCTAGACGCTCGCTCTTGGCTGCATTCGATTCAGCTCGTGGCAGCCAGTCTAAAAAACACTATCTTGGACTTCTCTGCATGTTTCCCAGGCGAGCAATTGGCAGCATGTTCAGAACCATGTTTCTGTGAATAACTCCTGAACCGTAAGTCCTAGACGCTCGCTCTTGGCTGCATTCGATTCAGCTCGTGGCAGCCAGTCTAAAAAACACTATCTTGGACTTCTCTGCATGTTTCCCAGGCGAGCAATTGGCAGCATGTTCAGAACCATGTTTCTGTGAATAACTCCTGAACCGTAAGTCCTAGACGCTCGCTCTTGGCTGCATTCGATTCAGCTCGTGGCAGCCAGTCTAAAAAACACTATCTTGGACTTCTCTGCATGTTCCTAAGGCAAATGTTTCTAAAGCTAATTCTTGAACCGTAAGTCCTAGACGCTCGATCTTGGCGGCATTCGTCTCAGCGCCACGCAATTAGTATAGGAGCACTGTGTTTGACTTCTCTGGATGTTTCCCAGGCGAGTTATTGACAAGTAAATCCTAGACGCTCGATCTTGGTTATTTTCGCTTTCGCGGCTGGCAGTAAAATAACCATGTTTCTGTGAATAACTCCTGAACCGTAAGTCCTAGACGCTCGCTCTTGGCTGCATTCGATTCAGCTCGTGGCAGCCAGTCTAAAAAACACTATCTTGGACTTCTCTGCATGTTTCCCAGGCGAGCAATTGGCAGCATGTTCAGAACCATGTTTCTGTGAATAACTCCTGAACCGTAAGTCCTAGACGCTCGCTCTTGGCTGCATTCGATTCAGCTCGTGGCAGCCAGTCTAAAAAACACTATCTTGGACTTCTCTGCATGTTTCCCAGGCGAGAAATTGGCAGCATGTTCAGAACCATGTTTCTGTGAATAACTCCTGAACCGTAAGTCCTAGACGCTCGCTCTTGGCTGCATTCGATTCAGCTCGTGGCAGCCAGTCTAAAAAACACTATCTTGGACTTCTCTGCATGTTTCCCAGGCGAGCAATTGGCAGCATGTTCAGAACCATGTTTCTGTGAATAACTCCTGAACCGTAAGTCCTAGACGCTCGCTCTTGGCTGCATTCGATTCAGCTCGTGGCAGCCAGTCTAAAAAACACTATCTTGGACTTCTCTGCATGTTTCCCAGGCGAGAAATTGGCAGCATGTTCAAAACCATGTTTCTGTGAATAACTCCTGAACCGTAAGTCCTAGACGCTCGATCTTGGCGGCATTCGTCTCAGCGCCTGGCAATTAGTATAGGAGCACTGTGTTTGACTTCTCTGGATGTTTCCCAGGCGAGTTATTGACAAGTAAATCCTAGACGCTCGATCTTGGTTATTTTCGCTTTCGCGGCTGGCAGTAAAAGAACCATGTTTCTGTGAATAACTCCTGAACCGTAAGTCCTAGACGCTCGCTCTTGGCTGCATTCGATTCAGCTCGTGGCAGCCAGTCTAAAAAACACTATCTTGGACTTCTCTGCATGTTTCCCAGGCGAGAAATTGGCAGCATGTTCAGAACCATGTTTCTGTGAATAACTCCTGAACCGTAAGTCCTAGACGCTCGATCTTGGCGGCATTCGTCTCAGCGCCTGGCAATTAGTATAGGAGCACTGTGTTTGACTTCTCTGGATGTTTCCCAGGCGAGTTATTGACAAGTAAATCCTAGACGCTCGATCTTGGTTATTTTCGCTTTCGCGGCTGGCAGTAAAAGAACCATGTTTCTGTGAATAACTCCTGAACCGTAAGTCCTAGACGCTCGCTCTTGGCTGCATTCGATTCAGCTCGTGGCAGCCAGTCTAAAAAACACTATCTTGGACTTCTCTGCATGTTTCCCAGGCGAGCAATTGGCAGCATGTTCAGAACCATGTTTCTGTGAATAACTCCTGAACCGTAAGTCCTAGACGCTCGCTCTTGGCTGCATTCGATTCAGCTCGTGGCAGCCAGTCTAAAAAACACTATCTTGGACTTCTCTGCATGTTTCCCAGGCGAGCAATTGGCAGCATGTTCAGAACCATGTTTCTGTGAATAACTCCTGAACCGTAAGTCCTAGACGCTCGCTCTTGGCTGCATTCGATTCAGCTCGTGGCAGCCAGTCTAAAAAACACTATCTTGGACTTCTCTGCATGTTCCTAAGGCAAATGTTTCTAAAGCTAATTCTTGAACCGTAAGTCCTAGACGCTCGATCTTGGCGGCATTCGTCTCAGCGCCACGCAATTAGTATAGGAGCACTGTGTTTGACTTCTCTGGATGTTTCCCAGGCGAGTTATTGACAAGTAAATCCTAGACGCTCGATCTTGGTTATTTTCGCTTTCGCGGCTGGCAGTAAAAGAACCATGTTTCTGTGAATAACTCCTGAACCGTAAGTCCTAGACGCTCGCTCTTGGCTGCATTCGATTCAGCTCGTGGCAGCCAGTCTAAAAAACACTATCTTGGACTTCTCTGCTTGTTTCCCAGGCGAGCAATTGGCAGCATTTTCAGAACCATGTTTCTGTGAATAACTCCTGAACCGTAAGTCCTAGACGCTCGCTCTTGGCTGCATTCGATTCAGCTCGTGGCAGCCAGTCTAAAAAACACTATCTTGGACTTCTCTGCATGTTTCCCAGGCGAGCAATTGTCAGCATGTTCAGAACCATGTTTCTGTGAATAACTCCTGAACCGTAAGTCCTAGACGCTCGCTCTTGGCTGCATTCGATTCAGCTCGTGGCAGCCAGTCTAAAAAACACTATCTTGGACTTCTCTGCATGTTTCCCAGGCGAGCAATTGGCAGCATGTTCAGAACCATGTTTCTGTGAATAACTCCTGAACCGTAAGTCCTAGACGCTCGCTCTTGGCTGCATTCGATTCAGCTCGTGGCAGCCAGTCTAAAAAACACTATCTTGGACTTCTCTGCTTGTTTCCCAGGCGAGCAATTGGCAGCATTTTCAGAACCATGTTTCTGTGAATAACTCCTGAACCGTAAGTCCTAGACGCTCGCTCTTGGCTGCATTCGATTCAGCTCGTGGCAGCCAGTCTAAAAAACACTATCTTGGACTTCTCTGCATGTTTCCCAGGCGAGCAATTGTCAGCATGTTCAGAACCATGTTTCTGTGAATAACTCCTGAACCGTAAGTCCTAGACGCTCGCTCTTGGCTGCATTCGATTCAGCTCGTGGCAGCCAGTCTAAAAAACACTATCTTGGACTTCTCTGCATGTTTCCCAGGCGAGCAATTGGCAGCATGTTCAGAACCATGTTTCTGTGAATAACTCCTGAACCGTAAGTCCTAGACGCTCGCTCTTGGCTGCATTCGATTCAGCTCGTGGCAGCCAGTCTAAAAAACACTATCTTGGACTTCTCTGCATGTTTCCCAGGCGAGCAATTGGCAGCATGTTCAGAACCATGTTTCTGTGAATAACTCCTGAACCGTAAGTCCTAGACGCTCGCTCTTGGCTGCATTCGATTCAGCTCGTGGCAGCCAGTCTAAAAAACACTATCTTGGACTTCTCTGCTTGTTTCCCAGGCGAGCAATTGGCAGCATTTTCAGAACCATGTTTCTGTGAATAACTCCTGAACCGTAAGTCCTAGACGCTCGCTCTTGGCTGCATTCGATTCAGCTCGTGGCAGCCAGTCTAAAAAACACTATCTTGGACTTCTCTGCATGTTTCCCAGGCGAGCAATTGTCAGCATGTTCAGAACCATGTTTCTGTGAATAACTCCTGAACCGTAAGTCCTAGACGCTCGCTCTTGGCTGCATTCGATTCAGCTCGTGGCAGCCAGTCTAAAAAACACTATCTTGGACTTCTCTGCATGTTTCCCAGGCGAGCAATTGGCAGCATGTTCAGAACCATGTTTCTGTGAATAACTCCTGAACCGTAAGTCCTAGACGCTCGCTCTTGGCTGCATTCGATTCAGCTCGTGGCAGCCAGTCTAAAAAACACTATCTTGGACTTCTCTGCATGTTTCCCAGGCGAGCAATTGGCAGCATGTTCAGAACCATGTTTCTGTGAATAACTCCTGAACCGTAAGTCCTAGACGCTCGCTCTTGGCTGCATTCGATTCAGCTCGTGGCAGCCAGTCTAAAAAACACTATCTTGGACTTCTCTGCATGTTTCCCAGGCGAGCAATTGGCAGCATGTTCAGAACCATGTTTCTGTGAATAACTCCTGAACCGTAAGTCCTAGACGCTCGCTCTTGGCTGCATTCGATTCAGCTCGTGGCAGCCAGTCTAAAAAACACTATCTTGGACTTCTCTGCATGTTTCCCAGGCGAGCAATTGGCAGCATGTTCAGAACCATGTTTCTGTGAATAACTCCTGAACCGTAAGTCCTAGACGCTCGCTCTTGGCTGCATTCGATTCAGCTCGTGGCAGCCAGTCTAAAAAACACTATCTTGGACTTCTCTGCATGTTCCTAAGGCAAATGTTTCTAAAGCTAATTCTTGAACCGTAAGTCCTAGACGCTCGATCTTGGCGGCATTCGTCTCAGCGCCAGGCAATTAGTATAGGAGCACTGTGTTTGACTTCTCTGGATGTTTCCCAGGCGAGTTATTGACAAGTAAATCCTAGACGCTCGATCTTGGTTATTTTCGCTTTCGCGGCTGGCAGTAAAAGAACCATGTTTCTGTGAATAACTCCTGAACCGTAAGTCCTAGACGCTCGCTCTTGGCTGCATTCGATTCAGCTCGTGGCAGCCAGTCTAAAAAACACTATCTTGGACTTCTCTGCATGTTTCCCAGGCGAGCAATTGGCAGCATGTTCAGAACCATGTTTCTGTGAATAACTCCTGAACCGTAAGTCCTAGACGCTCGCTCTTGGCTGCATTCGATTCAGCTCGTGGCAGCCAGTCTAAAAAACACTATCTTGGACTTCTCTGCATGTTTCCCAGGCGAGCAATTGGCAGCATGTTCAGAACCATGTTTCTGTGAATAACTCCTGAACCGTAAGTCCTAGACGCTCGCTCTTGGCTGCATTCGATTCAGCTCGTGGCAGCCAGTCTAAAAAACACTATCTTGGACTTCTCTGCATGTTCCTAAGGCAAATGTTTCTAAAGCTAATTCTTGAACCGTAAGTCCTAGACGCTCGATCTTGGCGGCATTCGTCTCAGCGCCACGCAATTAGTATAGGAGCACTGTGTTTGACTTCTCTGGATGTTTCCCAGGCGAGTTATTGACAAGTAAATCCTAGACGCTCGATCTTGGTTATATTCGCTTTCGCGGCTGGCAGTAAAAGAACCATGTTTCTGTGAATAACTCCTGAACCGTAAGTCCTAGACGCTCGCTCTTGGCTGCATTCGATTCAGCTCGTGGCAGCCAGTCTAAAAAACACTATCTTGGACTTCTCTGCTTGTTTCCCAGGCGAGCAATTGGCAGCATTTTCAGAACCATGTTTCTGTGAATAACTCCTGAACCGTAAGTCCTAGACGCTCGCTCTTGGCTGCATTCGATTCAGCTCGTGGCAGCCAGTCTAAAAAACACTATCTTGGACTTCTCTGCATGTTTCCCAGGCGAGCAATTGTCAGCATGTTCAGAACCATGTTTCTGTGAATAACTCCTGAACCGTAAGTCCTAGACGCTCGCTCTTGGCTGCATTCGATTCAGCTCGTGGCAGCCAGTCTAAAAAACACTATATTGGACTTCTCTGCATGTTTCCCAGGCGAGCAATTGGCAGCATGTTCAGAACCATGTTTCTGTGAATAACTCCTGAACCGTAAGTCCTAGACGCTCGCTCTTGGCTGCATTCGATTCAGCTCGTGGCAGCCAGTCTAAAAAACACTATCTTGGACTTCTCTGCATGTTTCCCAGGCGAGAAATTGGCAGCATGTTCAGAACCATGTTTCTGTGAATAACTCCTGAACCGTAAGTCCTAGACGCTCGCTCTTGGCTGCATTCGATTCAGCTCGTGGCAGCCAGTCTAAAAAACACTATCTTGGACTTCTCTGCATGTTTCCCAGGCGAGCAATTGGCAGCATGTTCAGAACCATGTTTCTGTGAATAACTCCTGAACCGTAAGTCCTAGACGCTCGCTCTTGGCTGCATTCGATTCAGCTCGTGGCAGCCAGTCTAAAAAACACTATCTTGGACTTCTCTGCATGTTTCCCAGGCGAGAAATTGGCAGCATGTTCAAAACCATGTTTCTGTGAATAACTCCTGAACCGTAAGTCCTAGACGCTCGATCTTGGCGGCATTCGTCTCAGCGCCTGGCAATTAGTATAGGAGCACTGTGTTTGACTTCTCTGGATGTTTCCCAGGCGAGTTATTGACAAGTAAATCCTAGACGCTCGATCTTGGTTATTTTCGCTTTCGCGGCTGGCAGTAAAAGAACCATGTTTCTGTGAATAACTCCTGAACCGTAAGTCCTAGACGCTCGCTCTTGGCTGCATTCGATTCAGCTCGTGGCAGCCAGTCTAAAAAACACTATCTTGGACTTCTCTGCATGTTTCCCAGGCGAGAAATTGGCAGCATGTTCAGAACCATGTTTCTGTGAATAACTCCTGAACCGTAAGTCCTAGACGCTCGATCTTGGCGGCATTCGTCTCAGCGCCTGGCAATTAGTATAGGAGCACTGTGTTTGACTTCTCTGGATGTTTCCCAGGCGAGTTATTGACAAGTAAATCCTAGACGCTCGATCTTGGTTATTTTCGCTTTCGCGGCTGGCAGTAAAAGAACCATGTTTCTGTGAATAACTCCTGAACCGTAAGTCCTAGACGCTCGCTCTTGGCTGCATTCGATTCAGCTCGTGGCAGCCAGTCTAAAAAACACTATCTTGGACTTCTCTGCATGTTTCCCAGGCGAGCAATTGGCAGCATGTTCAGAACCATGTTTCTGTGAATAACTCCTGAACCGTAAGTCCTAGACGCTCGCTCTTGGCTGCATTCGATTCAGCTCGTGGCAGCCAGTCTAAAAAACACTATCTTGGACTTCTCTGCATGTTTCCCAGACGAGCAATTGGCAGCATGTTCAGAACCATGTTTCTGTGAATAACTCCTGAACCGTAAGTCCTAGACGCTCGCTCTTGGCTGCATTCGATTCAGCTCGTGGCAGCCAGTCTAAAAAACACTATCTTGGACTTCTCTGCATGTTTCCCAGGCGAGCAATTGGCAGCATGTTCAGAACCATGTTTCTGTGAATAACTCCTGAACCGTAAGTCCTAGACGCTCGCTCTTGGCTGCATTCGATTCAGCTCGTGGCAGCCAGTCTAAAAAACACTATCTTGGACTTCTCTGCATGTTTCCCAGGCGAGCAATTGGCAGCATGTTCAGAACCATGTTTCTGTGAATAACTCCTGAACCGTAAGTCCTAGACGCTCGCTCTTGGCTGCATTCGATTCAGCTCGTGGCAGCCAGTCTAAAAAACACTATCTTGGACTTCTCTGCATGTTCCTAAGGCAAATGTTTCTAAAGCTAATTCTTGAACCGTAAGTCCTAGACGCTCGATCTTGGCGGCATTCGTCTCAGCGCCACGCAATTAGTATAGGAGCACTGTGTTTGACTTCTCTGGATGTTTCCCAGGCGAGTTATTGACAAGTAAATCCTAGACGCTCGATCTTGGTTATTTTCGCTTTCGCGGCTGGCAGTAAAAGAACCATGTTTCTGTGAATAACTCCTGAACCGTAAGTCCTAGACGCTCGCTCTTGGCTGCATTCGATTCAGCTCGTGGCAGCCAGTCTAAAAAACACTATCTTGGACTTCTCTGCTTGTTTCCCAGGCGAGCAATTGGCAGCATTTTCAGAACCATGTTTCTGTGAATAACTCCTGAACCGTAAGTCCTAGACGCTCGCTCTTGGCTGCATTCGATTCAGCTCGTGGCAGCCAGTCTAAAAAACACTATCTTGGACTTCTCTGCATGTTTCCCAGGCGAGCAATTGTCAGCATGTTCAGAACCATGTTTCTGTGAATAACTCCTGAACCGTAAGTCCTAGACGCTCGCTCTTGGCTGCATTCGATTCAGCTCGTGGCAGCCAGTCTAAAAAACACTATCTTGGACTTCTCTGCATGTTTCCCAGGCGAGCAATTGGCAGCATGTTCAGAACCATGTTTCTGTGAATAACTCCTGAACCGTAAGTCCTAGACGCTCGCTCTTGGCTGCATTCGATTCAGCTCGTGGCAGCCAGTCTAAAAAACACTATCTTGGACTTCTCTGCATGTTTCCCAGGCGAGCAATTGGCAGCATGTTCAGAACCATGTTTCTGTGAATAACTCCTGAACCGTAAGTCCTAGACGCTCGCTCTTGGCTGCATTCGATTCAGCTCGTGGCAGCCAGTCTAAAAAACACTATCTTGGACTTCTCTGCATGTTTCCCAGGCGAGCAATTGGCAGCATGTTCAGAACCATGTTTCTGTGAATAACTCCTGAACCGTAAGTCCTAGACGCTCGCTCTTGGCTGCATTCGATTCAGCTCGTGGCAGCCAGTCTAAAAAACACTATCTTGGACTTCTCTGCATGTTCCTAAGGCAAATGTTTCTAAAGCTAATTCTTGAACCGTAAGTCCTAGACGCTCGATCTTGGCGGCATTCGTCTCAGCGCCAGGCAATTAGTATAGGAGCACTGTGTTTGACTTCTCTGGATGTTTCCCAGGCGAGTTATTGACAAGTAAATCCTAGACGCTCGATCTTGGTTATTTTCGCTTTCGCGGCTGGCAGTAAAAGAACCATGTTTCTGTGAATAACTCCTGAACCGTAAGTCCTAGACGCTCGCTCTTGGCTGCATTCGATTCAGCTCGTGGCAGCCAGTCTAAAAAACACTATCTTGGACTTCTCTGCATGTTTCCCAGGCGAGCAATTGGCAGCATGTTCAGAACCATGTTTCTGTGAATAACTCCTGAACCGTAAGTCCTAGACGCTCGCTCTTGGCTGCATTCGATTCAGCTCGTGGCAGCCAGTCTAAAAAACACTATCTTGGACTTCTCTGCATGTTTCCCAGGCGAGCAATTGGCAGCATGTTCAGAACCATGTTTCTGTGAATAACTCCTGAACCGTAAGTCCTAGACGCTCGCTCTTGGCTGCATTCGATTCAGCTCGTGGCAGCCAGTCTAAAAAACACTATCTTGGACTTCTCTGCATGTTTCCCAGGCGAGCAATTGGCAGCATGTTCAGAACCATGTTTCTGTGAATAACTCCTGAACCGTAAGTCCTAGACGCTCGCTCTTGGCTGCATTCGATTCAGCTCGTGGCAGCCAGTCTAAAAAACACTATCTTGGACTTCTCTGCATGTTCCTAAGGCAAATGTTTCTAAAGCTAATTCTTGAACCGTAAGTCCTAGACGCTCGATCTTGGCGGCATTCGTCTCAGCGCCAGGCAATTAGTATAGGAGCACTGTGTTTGACTTCTCTGGATGTTTCCCAGGCGAGTTATTGACAAGTAAATCCTAGACGCTCGATCTTGGTTATTTTCGCTTTCGCGGCTGGCAGTAAAAGAACCATGTTTCTGTGAATAACTCCTGAACCGTAAGTCCTAGACGCTCGCTCTTGGCTGCATTCGATTCAGCTCGTGGCAGCCAGTCTAAAAAACTCTATCTTGGACTTCTCTGCTTGTTTCCCAGGCGAGCAATTGGCAGCATTTTCAGAACCATGTTTCTGTGAATAACTCCTGAACCGTAAGTCCTAGACGCTCGCTCTTGGCTGCATTCGATTCAGCTCGTGGCAGCCAGTCTAAAAAACACTATCTTGGACTTCTCTGCATGTTTCCCAGGCGAGCAATTGTCAGCATGTTCAGAACCATGTTTCTGTGAATAACTCCTGAACCGTAAGTCCTAGACGCTCGCTCTTGGCTGCATTCGATTCAGCTCGTGGCAGCCAGTCTAAAAAACACTATCTTGGACTTCTCTGCATGTTTCCCAGGCGAGCAATTGGCAGCATGTTCAGAACCATGTTTCTGTGAATAACTCCTGAACCGTAAGTCCTAGACGCTCGCTCTTGGCTGCATTCGATTCAGCTCGTGGCAGCCAGTCTAAAAAACACTATCTTGGACTTCTCTGCATGTTTCCCAGGCGAGCAATTGGCAGCATGTTCAGAACCATGTTTCTGTGAATAACTCCTGAACCGTAAGTCCTAGACGCTCGCTCTTGGCTGCATTCGATTCAGCTCGTGGCAGCCAGTCTAAAAAACACTATCTTGGACTTCTCTGCATGTTTCCCAGGCGAGCAATTGGCAGCATGTTCAGAACCATGTTTCTGTGAATAACTCCTGAACCGTAAGTCCTAGACGCTCGCTCTTGGCTGCATTCGATTCAGCTCGTGGCAGCCAGTCTAAAAAACACTATCTTGGACTTCTCTGCATGTTCCTAAGGCAAATGTTTCTAAAGCTAATTCTTGAACCGTAAGTCCTAGACGCTCGATCTTGGCGGCATTCGTCTCAGCGCCAGGCAATTAGTATAGGAGCACTGTGTTTGACTTCTCTGGATGTTTCCCAGGCGAGTTATTGACAAGTAAATCCTAGACGCTCGATCTTGGTTATTTTCGCTTTCGCGGCTGGCAGTAAAAGAACCATGTTTCTGTGAATAACTCCTGAACCGTAAGTCCTAGACGCTCGCTCTTGGCTGCATTCGATTCAGCTCGTGGCAGCCAGTCTAAAAAACACTATCTTGGACTTCTCTGCATGTTTCCCAGGCGAGCAATTGTCAGCATGTTCAGAACCATGTTTCTGTGAATAACTCCTGAACCGTAAGTCCTAGACGCTCGCTCTTGGCTGCATTCGATTCAGCTCGTGGCAGCCAGTCTAAAAAACACTATCTTGGACTTCTCTGCATGTTTCCCAGGCGAGCAATTGGCAGCATGTTCAGAACCATGTTTCTGTGAATAACTCCTGAACCGTAAGTCCTAGACGCTCGCTCTTGGCTGCATTCGATTCAGCTCGTGGCAGCCAGTCTAAAAAACACTATCTTGGACTTCTCTGCATGTTTCCCAGGCGAGCAATTGGCAGCATGTTCAGAACCATGTTTCTGTGAATAACTCCTGAACCGTAAGTCCTAGACGCTCGCTCTTGGCTGCATTCGATTCAGCTCGTGGCAGCCAGTCTAAAAAACACTATCTTGGACTTCTCTGCATGTTTCCCAGGCGAGCAATTGGCAGCATGTTCAGAACCATGTTTCTGTGAATAACTCCTGAACCGTAAGTCCTAGACGCTCGCTCTTGGCTGCATTCGATTCAGCTCGTGGCAGCCAGTCTAAAAAACACTATCTTGGACTTCTCTGCATGTTCCTAAGGCAAATGTTTCTAAAGCTAATTCTTGAACCGTAAGTCCTAGACGCTCGATCTTGGCGGCATTCGTCTCAGCGCCAGGCAATTAGTATAGGAGCACTGTGTTTGACTTCTCTGGATGTTTCCCAGGCGAGTTATTGACAAGTAAATCCTAGACGCTCGATCTTGGTTATTTTCGCTTTCGCGGCTGGCAGTAAAAGAACCATGTTTCTGTGAATAACTCCTGAACCGTAAGTCCTAGACGCTCGCTCTTGGCTGCATTCGATTCAGCTCGTGGCAGCCAGTCTAAAAAACACTATCTTGGACTTCTCTGCATGTTTCCCAGGCGAGCAATTGGCAGCATGTTCAGAACCATGTTTCTGTGAATAACTCCTGAACCGTAAGTCCTAGACGCTCGCTCTTGGCTGCATTCGATTCAGCTCGTGGCAGCCAGTCTAAAAAACACTATCTTGGACTTCTCTGCATGTTCCTAAGGCAAATGTTTCTAAAGCTAATTCTTGAACCGTAAGTCCTAGACGCTCGATCTTGGCGGCATTCGTCTCAGCGCCAGGCAATTAGTATAGGAGCACTGTGTTTGACTTCTCTGGATGTTTCCCAGGCGAGTTATTGACAAGTAAATCCTAGACGCTCGATCTTGGTTATTTTCGCTTTCGCGGCTGGCAGTAAAAGAACCATGTTTCTGTGAATAACTCCTGAACCGTAAGTCCTAGACGCTCGCTCTTGGCTGCATTCGATTCAGCTCGTGGCAGCCAGTCTAAAAAACACTATCTTGGACTTCTCTGCTTGTTTCCCAGGCGAGCAATTGGCAGCATGTTCAGAACCATGTTTCTGTGAATAACTCCTGAACCGTAAGTCCTAGACGCTCGCTCTTGGCTGCATTCGATTCAGCTCGTGGCAGCCAGTCTAAAAAACACTATCTTGGACTTCTCTGCATGTTTCCCAGGCGAGCAATTGGCAGCATGTTCAGAACCATGTTTCTGTGAATAACTCCTGAACCGTAAGTCCTAGACGCTCGCTCTTGGCTGCATTCGATTCAGCTCGTGGCAGCCAGTCTAAAAAACACTATCTTGGACTTCTCTGCATGTTTCCCAGGCGAGCAATTGGCAGCATGTTCAGAACCATGTTTCTGTGAATAACTCCTGAACCGTAAGTCCTAGACGCTCGCTCTTGGCTGCATTCGATTCAGCTCGTGGCAGCCAGTCTAAAAAACACTATCTTGGACTTCTCTGCATGTTCCTAAGGCAAATGTTTCTAAAGCTAATTCTTGAACCGTAAGTCCTAGACGCTCGATCTTGGCGGCATTCGTCTCAGCGCCACGCAATTAGTATAGGAGCACTGTGTTTGACTTCTCTGGATGTTTCCCAGGCGAGTTATTGACAAGTAAATCCTAGACGCTCGATCTTGGTTATTTTCGCTTTCGCGGCTGGCAGTAAAAGAACCATGTTTCTGTGAATAACTCCTGAACCGTAAGTCCTAGACGCTCGCTCTTGGCTGCATTCGATTCAGCTCGTGGCAGCCAGTCTAAAAAACACTATCTTGGACTTCTCTGCATGTTTCCCAGGCGAGCAATTGGCAGCATGTTCAGAACCATGTTTCTGTGAATAACTCCTGAACCGTAAGTCCTAGACGCTCGCTCTTGGCTGCATTCGATTCAGCTCGTGGCAGCCAGTCTAAAAAACACTATCTTGGACTTCTCTGCATGTTTCCCAGGCGAGCAATTGGCAGCATGTTCAGAACCATGTTTCTGTGAATAACTCCTGAACCGTAAGTCCTAGACGCTCGCTCTTGGCTGCATTCGATTCAGCTCGTGGCAGCCAGTCTAAAAAACACTATCTTGGACTTCTCTGCATGTTCCTAAGGCAAATGTTTCTAAAGCTAATTCTTGAACCGTAAGTCCTAGACGCTCGATCTTGGCGGCATTCGTCTCAGCGCCACGCAATTAGTATAGGAGCACTGTGTTTGACTTCTCTGGATGTTTCCCAGGCGAGTTATTGACAAGTAAATCCTAGACGCTCGATCTTGGTTATTTTCGCTTTCGCGGCTGGCAGTAAAAGAACCATGTTTCTGTGAATAACTCCTGAACCGTAAGTCCTAGACGCTCGCTCTTGGCTGCATTCGATTCAGCTCGTGGCAGCCAGTCTAAAAAACACTATCTTGGACTTCTCTGCTTGTTTCCCAGGCGAGCAATTGGCAGCATTTTCAGAACCATGTTTCTGTGAATAACTCCTGAACCGTAAGTCCTAGACGCTCGCTCTTGGCTGCATTCGATTCAGCTCGTGGCAGCCAGTCTAAAAAACACTATCTTGGACTTCTCTGCATGTTTCCCAGGCGAGCAATTGTCAGCATGTTCAGAACCATGTTTCTGTGAATAACTCCTGAACCGTAAGTCCTAGACGCTCGCTCTTGGCTGCATTCGATTCAGCTCGTGGCAGCCAGTCTAAAAAACACTATCTTGGACTTCTCTGCATGTTTCCCAGGCGAGCAATTGGCAGCATGTTCAGAACCATGTTTCTGTGAATAACTCCTGAACCGTAAGTCCTAGACGCTCGCTCTTGGCTGCATTCGATTCAGCTCGTGGCAGCCAGTCTAAAAAACACTATCTTGGACTTCTCTGCATGTTTCCCAGGCGAGAAATTGGCAGCATGTTCAGAACCATGTTTCTGTGAATAACTCCTGAACCGTAAGTCCTAGACGCTCGCTCTTGGCTGCATTCGATTCAGCTCGTGGCAGCCAGTCTAAAAAACACTATCTTGGACTTCTCTGCATGTTTCCCAGGCGAGCAATTGGCAGCATGTTCAGAACCATGTTTCTGTGAATAACTCCTGAACCGTAAGTCCTAGACGCTCGCTCTTGGCTGCATTCGATTCAGCTCGTGGCAGCCAGTCTAAAAAACACTATCTTGGACTTCTCTGCATGTTTCCCAGGCGAGAAATTGGCAGCATGTTCAAAACCATGTTTCTGTGAATAACTCCTGAACCGTAAGTCCTAGACGCTCGATCTTGGCGGCATTCGTCTCAGCGCCTGGCAATTAGTATAGGAGCACTGTGTTTGACTTCTCTGGATGTTTCCCAGGCGAGTTATTGACAAGTAAATCCTAGACGCTCGATCTTGGTTATTTTCGCTTTCGCGGCTGGCAGTAAAAGAACCATGTTTCTGTGAATAACTCCTGAACCGTAAGTCCTAGACGCTCGCTCTTGGCTGCATTCGATTCAGCTCGTGGCAGCCAGTCTAAAAAACACTATCTTGGACTTCTCTGCATGTTTCCCAGGCGAGAAATTGGCAGCATGTTCAGAACCATGTTTCTGTGAATAACTCCTGAACCGTAAGTCCTAGACGCTCGATCTTGGCGGCATTCGTCTCAGCGCCTGGCAATTAGTATAGGAGCACTGTGTTTGACTTCTCTGGATGTTTCCCAGGCGAGTTATTGACAAGTAAATCCTAGACGCTCGATCTTGGTTATTTTCGCTTTCGCGGCTGGCAGTAAAAGAACCATGTTTCTGTGAATAACTCCTGAACCGTAAGTCCTAGACGCTCGCTCTTGGCTGCATTCGATTCAGCTCGTGGCAGCCAGTCTAAAAAACACTATCTTGGACTTCTCTGCATGTTTCCCAGGCGAGCAATTGGCAGCATGTTCAGAACCATGTTTCTGTGAATAACTCCTGAACCGTAAGTCCTAGACGCTCGCTCTTGGCTGCATTCGATTCAGCTCGTGGCAGCCAGTCTAAAAAACACTATCTTGGACTTCTCTGCATGTTTCCCAGACGAGCAATTGGCAGCATGTTCAGAACCATGTTTCTGTGAATAACTCCTGAACCGTAAGTCCTAGACGCTCGCTCTTGGCTGCATTCGATTCAGCTCGTGGCAGCCAGTCTAAAAAACACTATCTTGGACTTCTCTGCATGTTTCCCAGGCGAGAAATTGGCAGCATGTTCAGAACCATGTTTCTGTGAATAACTCCTGAACCGTAAGTCCTAGACGCTCGATCTTGGCGGCATTCGTCTCAGCGCCTGGCAATTAGTATAGGAGCACTGTGTTTGACTTCTCTGGATGTTTCCCAGGCGAGTTATTGACAAGTAAATCCTAGACGCTCGATCTTGGTTATTTTCGCTTTCGCGGCTGGCAGTAAAAGAACCATGTTTCTGTGAATAACTCCTGAACCGTAAGTCCTAGACGCTCGCTCTTGGCTGCATTCGATTCAGCTCGTGGCAGCCAGTCTAAAAAACACTATCTTGGACTTCTCTGCATGTTTCCCAGGCGAGAAATTGGCAGCATGTTCAGAACCATGTTTCTGTGAATAACTCCTGAACCGTAAGTCCTAGACGCTCGATCTTGGCGGCATTCGTCTCAGCGCCTGGCAATTAGTATAGGAGCACTGTGTTTGACTTCTCTGGATGTTTCCCAGGCGAGTTATTGACAAGTAAATCCTAGACGCTCGATCTTGGTTATTTTCGCTTTCGCGGCTGGCAGTAAAAGAACCATGTTTCTGTGAATAACTCCTGAACCGTAAGTCCTAGACGCTCGCTCTTGGCTGCATTCGATTCAGCTCGTGGCAGCCAGTCTAAAAAACACTATCTTGGACTTCTCTGCATGTTTCCCAGGCGAGCAATTGGCAGCATGTTCAGAACCATGTTTCTGTGAATAACTCCTGAACCGTAAGTCCTAGACGCTCGCTCTTGGCTGCATTCGATTCAGCTCGTGGCAGCCAGTCTAAAAAACACTATCTTGGACTTCTCTGCATGTTTCCCAGGCGAGCAATTGGCAGCATGTTCAGAACCATGTTTCTGTGAATAACTCCTGAACCGTAAGTCCTAGACGCTCGCTCTTGGCTGCATTCGATTCAGCTCGTGGCAGCCAGTCTAAAAAACACTATCTTGGACTTCTCTGCATGTTTCCCAGGCGAGCAATTGGCAGCATGTTCAGAACCATGTTTCTGTGAATAACTCCTGAACCGTAAGTCCTAGACGCTCGCTCTTGGCTGCATTCGATTCAGCTCGTGGCAGCCAGTCTAAAAAACACTATCTTGGACTTCTCTGCATGTTCCTAAGGCAAATGTTTCTAAAGCTAATTCTTGAACCGTAAGTCCTAGACGCTCGATCTTGGCGGCATTCGTCTCAGCGCCAGGCAATTAGTATAGGAGCACTGTGTTTGACTTCTCTGGATGTTTCCCAGGCGAGTTATTGACAAGTAAATCCTAGACGCTCGATCTTGGTTATTTTCGCTTTCGCGGCTGGCAGTAAAAGAACCATGTTTCTGTGAATAACTCCTGAACCGTAAGTCCTAGACGCTCGCTCTTGGCTGCATTCGATTCAGCTCGTGGCAGCCAGTCTAAAAAACACTATCTTGGACTTCTCTGCATGTTTCCCAGGCGAGCAATTGGCAGCATGTTCAGAACCATGTTTCTGTGAATAACTCCTGAACCGTAAGTCCTAGACGCTCGCTCTTGGCTGCATTCGATTCAGCTCGTGGCAGCCAGTCTAAAAAACACTATCTTGGACTTCTCTGCATGTTCCTAAGGCAAATGTTTCTAAAGCTAATTCTTGAACCGTAAGTCCTAGACGCTCGATCTTGGCGGCATTCGTCTCAGCGCCAGGCAATTAGTATAGGAGCACTGTGTTTGACTTCTCTGGATGTTTCCCAGGCGAGTTATTGACAAGTAAATCCTAGAGGCGCTCGATCTTGGTTATTTTCGCTTTCGCGGCTGGCAGTAAAAGAACCATGTTTCTGTGAATAACTCCTGAACCGTAAGTCCTAGACGCTCGCTCTTGGCTGCATTCGATTCAGCTCGTGGCAGCCAGTCTAAAAAACACTATCTTGGACTTCTCTGCTTGTTTCCCAGGCGAGCAATTGGCAGCATGTTCAGAACCATGTTTCTGTGAATATCCTGAACCGTAAGTCCTAGACGCTCGCTCTTGGCTGCATTCGATTCAGCTCGTGGCAGCCAGTCTAAAAAACACTATCTTGGACTTCTCTGCATGTTTCCCAGGCGAGCAATTGGCAGCATGTTCAGAACCATGTTTCTGTGAATAACTCCTGAACCGTAAGTCCTAGACGCTCGCTCTTGGCTGCATTCGATTCAGCTCGTGGCAGCCAGTCTAAAAAACACTATCTTGGACTTCTCTGCATGTTTCCCAGGCGAGCAATTGGCAGCATGTTCAGAACCATGTTTCTGTGAATAACTCCTGAACCGTAAGTCCTAGACGCTCGCTCTTGGCTGCATTCGATTCAGCTCGTGGCAGCCAGTCTAAAAAACACTATCTTGGACTTCTCTGCATGTTCCTAAGGCAAATGTTTCTAAAGCTAATTCTTGAACCGTAAGTCCTAGACGCTCGATCTTGGCGGCATTCGTCTCAGCGCCACGCAATTAGTATAGGAGCACTGTGTTTGACTTCTCTGGATGTTTCCCAGGCGAGTTATTGACAAGTAAATCCTAGACGCTCGATCTTGGTTATTTTCGCTTTCGCGGCTGGCAGTAAAAGAACCATGTTTCTGTGAATAACTCCTGAACCGTAAGTCCTAGACGCTCGCTCTTGGCTGCATTCGATTCAGCTCGTGGCAGCCAGTCTAAAAACACTATCTTGGACTTCTCTGCATGTTTCCCAGGCGAGCAATTGGCAGCATGTTCAGAACCATGTTTCTGTGAATAACTCCTGAACCGTAAGTCCTAGACGCTCGCTCTTGGCTGCATTCGATTCAGCTCGTGGCAGCCAGTCTAAAAAACACTATCTTGGACTTCTCTGCATGTTTCCCAGGCGAGCAATTGGCAGCATGTTCAGAACCATGTTTCTGTGAATAACTCCTGAACCGTAAGTCCTAGACGCTCGCTCTTGGCTGCATTCGATTCAGCTCGTGGCAGCCAGTCTAAAAAACACTATCTTGGACTTCTCTGCATGTTCCTAAGGCAAATGTTTCTAAAGCTAATTCTTGAACCGTAAGTCCTAGACGCTCGATCTTGGCGGCATTCGTCTCAGCGCCACGCAATTAGTATAGGAGCACTGTGTTTGACTTCTCTGGATGTTTCCCAGGCGAGTTATTGACAAGTAAATCCTAGACGCTCGATCTTGGTTATTTTCGCTTTCGCGGCTGGCAGTAAAAGAACCATGTTTCTGTGAATAACTCCTGAACCGTAAGTCCTAGACGCTCGCTCTTGGCTGCATTCGATTCAGCTCGTGGCAGCCAGTCTAAAAAACACTATCTTGGACTTCTCTGCTTGTTTCCCAGGCGAGCAATTGGCAGCATTTTCAGAACCATGTTTCTGTGAATAACTCCTGAACCGTAAGTCCTAGACGCTCGCTCTTGGCTGCATTCGATTCAGCTCGTGGCAGCCAGTCTAAAAAACACTATCTTGGACTTCTCTGCATGTTTCCCAGGCGAGCAATTGTCAGCATGTTCAGAACCATGTTTCTGTGAATAACTCCTGAACCGTAAGTCCTAGACGCTCGCTCTTGGCTGCATTCGATTCAGCTCGTGGCAGCCAGTCTAAAAAACACTATCTTGGACTTCTCTGCATGTTTCCCAGGCGAGCAATTGGCAGCATGTTCAGAACCATGTTTCTGTGAATAACTCCTGAACCGTAAGTCCTAGACGCTCGCTCTTGGCTGCATTCGATTCAGCTCGTGGCAGCCAGTCTAAAAAACACTATCTTGGACTTCTCTGCATGTTTCCCAGGCGAGAAATTGGCAGCATGTTCAGAACCATGTTTCTGTGAATAACTCCTGAACCGTAAGTCCTAGACGCTCGCTCTTGGCTGCATTCGATTCAGCTCGTGGCAGCCAGTCTAAAAAACACTATCTTGGACTTCTCTGCATGTTTCCCAGGCGAGCAATTGGCAGCATGTTCAGAACCATGTTTCTGTGAATAACTCCTGAACCGTAAGTCCTAGACGCTCGCTCTTGGCTGCATTCGATTCAGCTCGTGGCAGCCAGTCTAAAAAAACACTATCTTGGACTTCTCTGCATGTTTCCCAGGCGAGAAATTGGCAGCATGTTCAAAACCATGTTTCTGTGAATAACTCCTGAACCGTAAGTCCTAGACGCTCGATCTTGGCGGCATTCGTCTCAGCGCCTGGCAATTAGTATAGGAGCACTGTGTTTGACTTCTCTGGATGTTTCCCAGGCGAGTTATTGACAAGTAAATCCTAGACGCTCGATCTTGGTTATTTTCGCTTTCGCGGCTGGCAGTAAAAGAACCATGTTTCTGTGAATAACTCCTGAACCGTAAGTCCTAGACGCTCGCTCTTGGCTGCATTCGATTCAGCTCGTGGCAGCCAGTCTAAAAAACACTATCTTGGACTTCTCTGCATGTTTCCCAGGCGAGAAATTGGCAGCATGTTCAGAACCATGTTTCTGTGAATAACTCCTGAACCGTAAGTCCTAGACGCTCGATCTTGGCGGCATTCGTCTCAGCGCCTGGCAATTAGTATAGGAGCACTGTGTTTGACTTCTCTGGATGTTTCCCAGGCGAGTTATTGACAAGTAAATCCTAGACGCTCGATCTTGGTTATTTTCGCTTTCGCGGCTGGCAGTAAAAGAACCATGTTTCTGTGAATAACTCCTGAACCGTAAGTCCTAGACGCTCGCTCTTGGCTGCATTCGATTCAGCTCGTGGCAGCCAGTCTAAAAAACACTATCTTGGACTTCTCTGCATGTTTCCCAGGCGAGCAATTGGCAGCATGTTCAGAACCATGTTTCTGTGAATAACTCCTGAACCGTAAGTCCTAGACGCTCGCTCTTGGCTGCATTCGATTCAGCTCGTGGCAGCCAGTCTAAAAAACACTATCTTGGACTTCTCTGCATGTTTCCCAGGCGAGCAATTGGCAGCATGTTCAGAACCATGTTTCTGTGAATAACTCCTGAACCGTAAGTCCTAGACGCTCGCTCTTGGCTGCATTCGATTCAGCTCGTGGCAGCCAGTCTAAAAAACACTATCTTGGACTTCTCTGCATGTTTCCCAGGCGAGCAATTGGCAGCATGTTCAGAACCATGTTTCTGTGAATAACTCCTGAACCGTAAGTCCTAGACGCTCGCTCTTGGCTGCATTCGATTCAGCTCGTGGCAGCCAGTCTAAAAAACACTATCTTGGACTTCTCTGCATGTTTCCCAGGCGAGCAATTGGCAGCATGTTCAGAACCATGTTTCTGTGAATAACTCCTGAACCGTAAGTCCTAGACGCTCGCTCTTGGCTGCATTCGATTCAGCTCGTGGCAGCCAGTCTAAAAAACACTATCTTGGACTTCTCTGCATGTTCCTAAGGCAAATGTTTCTAAAGCTAATTCTTGAACCGTAAGTCCTAGACGCTCGATCTTGGCGGCATTCGTCTCAGCGCCAGGCAATTAGTATAGGAGCACTGTGTTTGACTTCTCTGGATGTTTCCCAGGCGAGTTATTGACAAGTAAATCCTAGACGCTCGATCTTGGTTATTTTCGCTTTCGCGGCTGGCAGTAAAAGAACCATGTTTCTGTGAATAACTCCTGAACCGTAAGTCCTAGACGCTCGCTCTTGGCTGCATTCGATTCAGCTCGTGGCAGCCAGTCTAAAAAACACTATCTTGGACTTCTCTGCTTGTTTCCCAGGCGAGCAATTGGCAGCATTTTCAGAACCATGTTTCTGTGAATAACTCCTGAACCGTAAGTCCTAGACGCTCGCTCTTGGCTGCATTCGATTCAGCTCGTGGCAGCCAGTCTAAAAAACACTATCTTGGACTTCTCTGCATGTTTCCCAGGCGAGCAATTGTCAGCATGTTCAGAACCATGTTTCTGTGAATAACTCCTGAACCGTAAGTCCTAGACGCTCGCTCTTGGCTGCATTCGATTCAGCTCGTGGCAGCCAGTCTAAAAACACTATCTTGGACTTCTCTGCATGTTTCCCAGGCGAGCAATTGGCAGCATGTTCAGAACCATGTTTCTGTGAATAACTCCTGAACCGTAAGTCCTAGACGCTCGCTCTTGGCTGCATTCGATTCAGCTCGTGGCAGCCAGTCTAAAAAACACTATCTTGGACTTCTCTGCATGTTTCCCAGGCGAGCAATTGGCAGCATGTTCAGAACCATGTTTCTGTGAATAACTCCTGAACCGTAAGTCCTAGACGCTCGCTCTTGGCTGCATTCGATTCAGCTCGTGGCAGCCAGTCTAAAAAACACTATCTTGGACTTCTCTGCATGTTTCCCAGGCGAGCAATTGGCAGCATGTTCAGAACCATGTTTCTGTGAATAACTCCTGAACCGTAAGTCCTAGACGCTCGCTCTTGGCTGCATTCGATTCAGCTCGTGGCAGCCAGTCTAAAAAACACTATCTTGGACTTCTCTGCATGTTTCCCAGGCGAGCAATTGGCAGCATGTTCAGAACCATGTTTCTGTGAATAACTCCTGAACCGTAAGTCCTAGACGCTCGCTCTTGGCTGCATTCGATTCAGCTCGTGGCAGCCAGTCTAAAAAACACTATCTTGGACTTCTCTGCATGTTCCTAAGGCAAATGTTTCTAAAGCTAATTCTTGAACCGTAAGTCCTAGACGCTCGATCTTGGCGGCATTCGTCTCAGCGCCAGGCAATTAGTATAGGAGCACTGTGTTTGACTTCTCTGGATGTTTCCCAGGCGAGTTATTGACAAGTAAATCCTAGACGCTCGATCTTGGTTATTTTCGCTTTCGCGGCTGGCAGTAAAAGAACCATGTTTCTGTGAATAACT
>NW_027463068.1:0-52121 GCF_050947455.1 Rhinoderma darwinii
TAAGAGGAGCGGCTGATATCAGTCACATATATGATGTAATGTCTCTGGAGGATATAATAGTACTGGAGTGTTATAAGAGGAGCGGCTGATATCAGTCACATATGATGTAATGTCTCTGGAGGATATAATAGTACTGGAGTGATATAAGAGGAGCGGCTGATATCAGTCACATATGATGTAATGTCTCTGGAGGATATAATAGTACCGGATTGTTATAAGAGGAGCGGCTGATATCAGTCACACATATGATGTAATGTCTCTGGAGGATATAATAGTACTGGAGTGATATAAGAGGAGCGGCTGATATCAGTCACACATATGATGTAATGTCTCTGGAGGATATAATAGTACTGGAGTGATATAAGAGGAGCGGATGATATCAGTCACACATATGATGTAATGTCTCTGGAGGATATAATAGTGCTGGAGTGTTATAAGAGGAGCGGCTGATATCAGTCACACATATGATGTAATGTCTCTGGAGGATATAATAGTACTGGAGTGATATAAGAGGTGCGGCTGATATCAGTCACATATGATGTAATGTCTCTGGAGGATATAATAGTACTGGAGTGATATAAGAGGAGCGGCTGATATCAGTCACATATGATGTAATGTCTCTGGAGGATATAATAGTGCTGGAGTGATATAAGAGGAGCGGCTGATATCAGTCACACATATGATGTAATGTCTCTGGAGGATATAATAGTACTGGAGTGTTATAAGAGGAGCGGCTGATATCAGTCACACATATGATGTAATGTCTCTGGAGGATATAATAGTACTGGAGTGATATAAGAGGAGCAGCTGATATCAGTCACATATTATGTAATGTCTCTGGAGGATATAATAGTACTGGAGTGATATAAGAGGAGCGGATGATATCAGTCACATATATGATGTAATGTCTCTGGAGGATATAATAGTGCTGGAGTGTTATAAGAGGAGCGGCTGATATCAGTCACACATATGATGTAATGTCTCTGGAGGATATAATAGTGCTGGAGTGTTATAAGAGGAGCGGCTGATATCAGTCACACATATGATGTAATGTCTCTGGAGGATATAATAGTACTGGAGTGATATAAGAGGAGCGGCTGATATCAGTCACATATATGATGTAATGTCTCTGGAGGATATAATAGTACTGGAGAGTTATAAGAGGAGCGGCTGATATCAGTCACATATGATGTAATGTCTCTGGAGGATATAATAGTACTGGAGTGATATAAGAGGAGCGACTGATATCAGTCACATATGATGTAATGTCTCTGGAGGATATAATAGTACTGGAGTGTTATAAGAGGAGCGGCTGATATCAGTCACATATGATGTAATGTCTCTGGAGGATATAATAGTACTGGAGTGTTATAGGAGGAGCGGCTGATATCAGTCACACATATGATGTAATGTCTCTGGAGGATATAATAGTACCGGATTGTTATAAGAGGAGCGGCTGATATCAGTCACACATATGATGTAATGTCTCTGGAGGATATAATAGTACTGGAGTGATATAAGAGGAGCGGCTGATATCAGTCACACATATGATGTAATGTCTGGAGGATATAATAGTACTAGAGTGATATAAGAGGAGCGGCTGATATCAGTCACACATATGATGTAATGTCTCTGGAGGATATAATAGTACTGGAGTGATATAAGAGGAGCGGCTGATATCAGTCACACATATAATGTAATGTCTCTGGAGGATATAATAGTACTGGAGTGATATAAGAGGAGCGGCTGATATCAGTCACATATGATGTAATGTCTCTGGAGGATATAATAGTACTGGAGTGATATAAGAGGAGCGGCTGATATCAGTCACATATGATGTAATGTCTCTGGAGGATATAATAGCGCTGGAGTGTTATAAGAGGAGCGGCTGATATCAGTCACATATGATGTAATGTCTCTGGAGGATATAATAGTGCTGGAGTGTTATAAGAGGAGTGGCTGATATCAGTCACACATATGATGTAATGTCTCTGGAGGATATAATAGTACTGGATTGATATAAGAGGAGCGGCTGATATCAGTCACACATATAATGTAATGTCCCTGGAGGATATAATAGTACTGGAGTGATATAAGAGGAGCGGATGATATCAGTCACACATATGATGTAATGTCTCTGGAGGATATAATAGTACTGGAGTGTTATAAGAGGAGCGGCTGATATCAGTCACATATATGATGTAATGTCTCTGGAGGATATAATAGTACTGGAGTGTTATAAGAAGAGCGGCTGATATCAGTCACATATATGATGTAATGTCTCTGGAGGATATAATAGTACTGGAGTGTTATAAGAGGAGCTGCTGATATCAGTCACATATGATGTAATGTCTCTGGAGGATATAATAGTACTGGAGTGATATAAGAGGAGCTGCTGATATCAGTCACACATATGATGTAATGTCTCTGGAGGATATAATAGTACTGGAGTGTTATAAGAGGAGCGGCTGATATCAGTCACATATATGATGTAATGTCTCTGGAGGATATAATAGTACTGGAGTGATATAAGAGGAGCGGCTGATATCAGTCACACATATGATGTAATGTCTCTGGAGGATATAATAGTACTGGAGTGATATAAGAGGAGATTCTGATATCAGTCACATATGATGTAATGTCTCTGGAGGATATAATAGTGCTGGAGTGATATAAGAGGAGCGGCTGATATCAGTCACATATGATGTAATGTCTCTGGAGGATATAATAGTGCTGGAGTGATATAAGAGGCGCGGCTGATATCAGTCACACATATGATGTAATGTCTCTGGAGGATATAATAGTGCTGGAGTGATATAAGAGGAGCGGCTCATATCAGTCACACATATGATGTAATGTCTCTGGAGGATATAATAGTGCTGGAGTGTTATAAGAGGAGCGGCTGATATCAGTCACATATATGATGTAATGTCTCTGGAGGATATAATAGTGCTGGAGTGTTATAAGAGGAGCGGCTGATATCAGTCACACATATGATGTAATATCTCTGGAGGATATAATAGTACTGGAGTGATATAAGAGGAGCGGCTGATATCAGTCACACATATGATGTAATGTGTCTGGAGGATATAATAGTACTGGAGTGTTATAAGAGGAGCGGCTGATATCAGTCACACATGATGTAATGTCTCTGGAGGATATAATAGTACTGGAGTGATATAAGAGGAGCGGCTGATATCAGTCACATATGATGTAATGTCTCTGGAGGATATAATAGTGCTGGAGTAATATAAGAGGAGCGGCTGATATCAGTCACACATATGATGTAATGTCTCTGGAGGATATAATAGTACTGGAGTGTTATCAGAGGAGCGGCTGATATCAGTCACATATGATGTAATGTCTCTGGAGGATATAATAGTACTGGAGTGATATAAGAGGAGCGGCTGATATCAGTCACACATGATGTAATGTCTCTGGAGGATATAATAGTACTGGAGTGATATAAGAGGAGCGACTGATATCAGTCACATATGATGTAATGTCTCTGGAGGATATAATAGTGCTGGAGTAATATAAGAGGAGCGGCTGATATCAGTCACACATATGATGTAATATCTCTGGAGGATATAATAGTACTGGAGTGTTATCAGAGGAGCGACTGATATCAGTCACATATAATGTAATGTCTCTGGAGGATATAATAGTACTGGAGTGATATAAGAGGAGCGGCTGATATCAGTCACACATATGATGTAATGTCTCTGGGGGATATAATAGTACTGGAGTGATATAAGAGGAGCGGCTGATGTCAGTCACACATATGATGTAATGTCTCTGGAGGATATAATAGTACTGGAGTGATATAAGAGGAGAGGCTGATATCAGTCACACATATGATGTAATGTCTCTGGAGGATATAATAGTACTGGAGTGATATAAGAGGAGCTGCTGATATCAGTCACATATGATGTAATGTCTCTGGAGGATATAATAGTACTGGAGTGATATAAGAGGAGCTGCTGATATCAGTCACACATATGATGTAATGTCTCTGGAGGATATAATAGTACTGGAGTGTTATAAGAGGAGCGGCTGATATCAGTCACATATATGATGTAATGTCTCTGGAGGATATAATAGTACTGGAGTGATATAAGAGGAGCGGCTGATATCAGTCACACATATGATGTAATGTCTCTGGAGGATATAATAGTACTGGAGTAATATAAGAGGAGATTCTGATATCAGTCACACATGATGTAATGTCTCTGGAGGATATAATAGTACTGGAGTGATATAAGAGGAGCGACTGATATCAGTCACATATGATGTAATGTCTCTGGAGGATATAATAGTGCTGGAGTAATATAAGAGGAGCGGCTGATATCAGTCACACATATGATGTAATATCTCTGGAGGATATAATAGTACTGGAGTGTTATCAGAGGAGCGGCTGATATCAGTCACATATAATGTAATGTCTCTGGAGGATATAATAGTACTGGAGTGATATAAGAGGAGCGGCTGATATCAGTCACACATATGATGTAATGTCTCTGGGGGATATAATAGTACTGGAGTGATATAAGAGGAGCGGCTGATGTCAGTCACACATATGATGTAATGTCTCTGGAGGATATAATAGTACTGGAGTGATATAAGAGGAGAGGCTGATATCAGTCACACATATGATGTAATGTCTCTGGAGGATATAATAGTACTGGAGTGATATAAGAGGAGCGGCTGATATCAGTCACATATATGATGTAATGTCTCTGAAGGATATAATAGTGCTGGAGTGTTATAAGAGGAGCGGCTGATATCAGTCACATATGATGTAATAACTCTGGAGGATATAATAGTGCTGGAGTGTTATAGGAGGAGCGGCTGATATCAGTCACATATGATGTAATGTCTCTGGAGGATATAATAGTACTGGAGTGATATAAGAGGAGCGGCTGATAACAGTCACACATATGATGTAATGTCTCTGGAGGATATAATAGTGCTGGAGTGTTATAAGAGGAGCGGCTGATGTCAGTCACACATATGATGTAATGTCTCTGGAGGATATAATAGTGCTGGAGTGATATAAGAGGGGCGGCTGATGTCAGTCACACATGATGTAATGTCTCTGGAGGATATAATAGTGCTGGAGTGTTATAAGAGGAGCGGCTGATGTCAGTCACACATGATGTAATGTCTCTGGAGGATATAATAGTGCTGTAGTGATATAAGAGGAGCGGCTGATATCAGTCACACATATGATGTAATGTCTCTGGAGGATATAATAGTGCTGGAGTGATATAAGAGGAGCGGCTGATATCAGTCACACATATGATGTAATGTCTCTGGAGGTTATAATAGTACTGGAGTGTTATAAGAGGAGCGGCTGATATCAGTCACACATGATGTAATGTCTCTGGAGGATATAATAGTACTGGAGTGATATAAGAGGAGCGGCTGATATCAGTCACATATGATGTAATGTCTCTGGAGGATATAATAGTGCTGGAGTAATATAAGAGGAGCGGCTGATATCAGTCACACATATGATGTAATGTCTCTGGAGGATATAATAGTACTGGAGTGTTATCAGAGGAGCGGCTGATATCAGTCACATATAATGTAATGTCTCTGGAGGATATAATAGTACTGGAGTGATATAAGAGGAGCGGCTGATATCAGTCACACATATGATGTAATGTCTCTGGGGGATATAATAGTACTGGAGTGATATAAGAGGAGCGGCTGATGTCAGTCACACATATGATGTAATGTCTCTGGAGGATATAATAGTACTGGAGTGATATAAGAGGAGAGGCTGATATCAGTCATACATATGATGTAATGTCTCTGGAGGATATAATAGTACTGGAGTGATATAAGAGGAGCGGCTGATATCAGTCACATATATGATGTAATGTCTTTGAAGGATATAATAGTGCTGGAGTGTTATAAGAGGAGCGGCTGATATCAGTCACATATGATGTAATAACTCTGGAGGATATAATAGTGCTGCAGTGATATAAGAGGAGCGGCTGATAACAGTCACACATATGATGTAATGTCTCTGGAGGATATAATAGTGCTGGAGTGTTATAAGAGGAGCGGCTGATGTCAGTCACACATATGATGTAATGTCTCTGGAGGATATAATAGTGCTGGAGTGATATAATAGGGGCGGCTGATGTCAGTCACACATGATGTAATGTCTCTGGAGGATATAATAGTGCTGGAGTGTTATAAGAGGAGCGGCTGATGTCAGTCACACATGATGTAATGTCTCTGGAGGATATAATAGTGCTGGAGTGATATAAGAGGAGCGGCTGATATCAGTCACACATATGATGTAATGTCTCTGGAGGATATAATAGTGCTGGAGTGATATAAGAGGAGCGGCTGATATCAGTCACACATATGATGTAATGTCTCTGGAGGATATAATAGTACTGGAGTGATAAAAGAGGAGCGGCTGATATCAGTCACACATATGATGTAATGTCTGGAGGATATAATAGTGTAGGAGTGATATAAGAGGAGCGGCTGATATCAGTCACATATGATGTAATGTCTCTGGAGGATATAATAGTACTGGAGTGATATAAGAGGAGCGGCTCATATCAGTCACATATGATGTAATGTCTCTGGAGGATATAATAGTACTGGAGTGATATAAGAGGAGCAGCTGATATCAGTCACATATGATGTAATGTCTCTGGAGGATATAATAGCGCTGGAGTGTTATAAGAGGAGCGGCTGATATCAGTCACATATGATGTAATGTCTCTGGAGGATATAATAGTGCTGGAGTGTTATAAGAGGAGCGGCTGATATCAGTCACATATGATGTAATGTCTCTGGAGGATATAATAGTACCGGAGTGTTATAAGAGGAGCGGCTGATATCAGTCACACATATGATGTAATGTCTCTGGAGGATATAATAGTACTGGAGTGATATAAGAGGAGCGGCTGATATCAGTCACATATGATGTAATGTCTCTGGAGGATATAATAGTGCTGCAGTGATATAAGAGGAGCGGCTGATATCAGTCACATATGATGTAATGTCTCTGGAGGATATAATAGTGCTGGAGTGATATAAGAGGCGCGGCTGATATCAGTCACACATATGATGTAATGTCTCTGGAGGATATAATAGTGCTGGAGTGATATAAGAGGAGCGGCTCATATCAGTCACACATATGATGTAATGTCTCTGGAGGATATAATAGTGCTGGAGTGATATAAGAGGAGCGGCTCATATCAGTCACACATATGATGTAATGTCTCTGGAGGATATAATAGTGCTGGAGTGTTATAAGAGGAGCGGCTGATATCAGTCACATATATGATGTAATGTCTCTGGAGGATATAATAGTGCTGGAGTGTTATAAGAGGAGCGGCTGATATCAGTCACACATATGATGTAATATCTCTGGAGGATATAATAGTACTGGAGTGATATAAGAGGAGCGGCTGATATCAGTCACACATATGATGTAATGTGTCTGGAGGATATAATAGTACTGGAGTGTTATAAGAGGAGCGGCTGATATCAGTCACACATGATGTAATGTCTCTGGAGGATATAATAGTACTGGAGTGATATAAGAGGAGCGTCTGATATCAGTCACATATGATGTAATGTCTCTGGAGGATATAATAGTACTGGAGTGTTATCAGAGGAGCGGCTGATATCAGTCACATATGATGTAATGTCTCTGGAGGATATAATAGTACTGGAGTGATATAAGAGGAGCGGCTGATATCAGTCACATATGATGTAATGTCTCTGGAGGATATAATAGTACTGGAGTGATATAAGAGGAGCGGCTGATATCAGTCACACATATGATGTAATGTCTCTGGAGAATATAATAGTACTGGAGTGTTATAAGAGGAGCGGCTGATATCAGTCACATATATGATGTAATGTCTCTGGAGGATATAATAGTACTGGAGTGTTATAAGAAGAGCGGCTGATATCAGTCACATATATGATGTAATGTCTCTGGAGGATATAATAGTGCTGGAGTGATATAAGAGGAGCGGCTGATATCAGTCACATATGATGTAATGTCTCTGGAGGATATAATAGTGCTGGAGTGATATAAGAGGCGCGGCTGATATCAGTCACACATATGATGTAATGTCTCTGGAGGATATAATAGTGCTGGAGTGATATAAGAGGAGCGGCAAATATCAGTCACACATATGATGTAATGTCTCTGGAGGATATAATAGTGCTGGAGTGTTATAAGAGGAGCAGATGATGTCAGTCACATATGATGTAATGTCTCTGGAGGATATAATAGTACTGGAGTGATATAAGAGGAGCGGCTGATATCAGTCACATATGATGTAATGTCTCTGGAGGATATAATAGTGCTGGAGTAATATAAGAGGAGCGGCTGATATCAGTCACACATATGATGTAATGTCTCTGGAGGATATAATAGTACTGGAGTGTTATCAGAGGAGCGGCTGATATCAGTCACATATATGATGTAATGTCTCTGGAGGATATAATAGTACTGGAGTGATATAAGAGGAGCGGCTGATATCAGTCACACATGATGTAATGTCTCTGGAGGATATAATAGTACTGGAGTGATATAAGAGGAGCGGCTGATATCAGACACATATGATGTAATGTCTCTGGAGGATATAATAGTGCTGGAGTAATATAAGAGGAGCGGCTGATATCAGTCACACATATGATGTAATATCTCTGGAGGATATAATAGTACTGGAGTGTTATCAGAGGAGCGGCTGATATCAGTCACACATATGATGTAATGTCTCTGGAGGATATAATAGTGCTGGAGTGATATAAGAGGAGCTGCTGATATCAGTCACATATGATGTAATGTCTCTGGAGGATATAATAGTACTGGAGTGATATAAGAGGAGCGGCTGATATCAGTCACACATATGATGTAATGTCTCTGGGGGATATAATAGTACTGGAGTGATATAAGAGGAGCGGCTGATGTCAGTCACACATATGATGTAATGTCTCTGGAGGATATAATAGTACTGGAGTGATATAAGAGGAGAGGCTGATATCAGTCACACATATAATGTAATGTCTCTGGAGGATATAATAGTACTGGAGTGATATAAGAGGAGCGGCTGATATCAGTCACATATATGATGTAATGTCTCTGAAGGATATAATAGTGCTGGAGTGTTATAAGAGGAGCGGCTGATATCAGTCACATATGATTTAATAACTCTGGAGGATATAATAGTGCTGGAGTGATATAAGAGGAGCGGCTGATAACAGTCACACATATGATGTAATGTCTCTGGAGGATATAATAGTGCTGGAGTGTTATAAGAGGAGCGGCTGATGTCAGTCACACATATGATGTAATGTCTCTGGAGGATATAATAGTGCTGGAGTGATATAAGAGGAGCGGCTGATATCAGTCACACATGATGTAATGTCTCTGGAGGATATAATAGTACTGGAGTGATATAAGAGGAGCGGATGATATCAGTCACACATATGATGTAATATCTCTGGAGGATATAATAGTACTGGAGTGTTATAAGAGGAGCGGCTGATATCAGTCACACATATGATGTAATGTCTCTGGAGGATATAATAGTGCTGGAGTGATATAAGAGGAGCGGCTGATATCAGTCACACATATGATGTAATGTCTCTGGAGGTTATAATAGTGCTGGAGTGATATAAGAGGAGCGGCTGATATCAGTCACACATATGATGTAATGTCTGGAGGATATAATAGTGTAGGAGTGATATAAGAGGAGCGGCTGATATCAGTCACATATGATGTAATGTCTCTGGAGGATATAATAGTACTGGAGTGATATAAGAGGAGCGGCTGATATCAGTTACACATATGATGTAATGTCTCTGGAGGATATAATAGTACTGGAGTGATATAAGAGGAGCGGCTGATATCAGTCACATATGATGTAATGTCTCTGGAGGATATAATAGCGCTGGAGTGTTATAAGAGGAGCGGCTGATATCAGTCACATATGATGTAATGTCTCTGGAGGATATAATAGTGCTGGAGTGTTATAAGAGGAGCGGCTGATATCAGTCACACATATGTAATGTCTCTGGAGGATATAATAGTACTGGAGTGATATAAGAGGAACAGCTGATATCAGTCACACATATGATGTAATGTCTCTGGAGGATATAATAGTACCGGAGTGTTATAAGAGGAGCGGCTGATATCAGTCACACATATGATGTAATGTCTCTGGAGGATATAATAGTACTGGAGTGATATAAGAGGAGCGGCTGATATCAGTCACACATATGACGTAATGTCTCTGGAGAATATAATAGTACTGGAGTGTTATAAGAGGAGCGGCTGATATCAGTCACATATATGATGTAATGTCTCTGGAGGATATAATAGTACTGGAGTGTTATAAAAAGAGCGGCTGATATCAGTCACATATATGATGTAATGTCTCTGGAGGATATAATAGTACTGGAGTGTTATAAGAGGAGCTGCTGATATCAGTCACATATGATGTAATGTCTCTGGAGGATATAATAGTACTGGAGTGATATAAGAGGAGCGGCTGATATCAGTCACACATATGATGTAATGTCTCTGGAGGATATAATAGTGCTGGAGTGATATAAGAGGAGCGGCTGATATCAGTCACACATATGATGTAATGTCTCTGGAGGATATAATAGTACTGGAGTGATATAAGAGGAGCGGCTGATATCAGTCACACATATGATGTAATGTCTCTGGAGGATATAATAGTGCTGGAGTGATATAAGAGGAGCGGCTGATATCAGTCACATATGATGTAATGTCTCTGGAGGATATAATAGTGCTGGAGTGATATAAGAGGAGCGGCTCATATCAGTCACACATATGATGTAATGTCTCTGGAGGATATAATAGTGCTGTAGTGTTATCAGAGGAGCGGCTGATATCAGTCACATATGATGTAATGTCTCTGGGGGATATAATAGTGCTGGAGTGATATAAGAGGAGCGGCTGATATCAGTCACATATGATGTAATGTCTGGAGGATATAATAGTACTGGAGTGATATAAGAGGAGCGGCTGATATCAGTCACATATGATGTAATGTCTATGGAGGATATAATAGTACTGGAGTGATATAAGAGGAGCGGCTGATATCAGTCACATATGATGTAATGTCTCTGGAGGATATAATAGTACTGGAGTGATATAAGAGGAGCGGCTGATATCAGTCACATATGATGTAATGTCTCTGGAGGATATAATAGTACTGGAGTGTTATAAGAGGAGCGGCTGATATCAGTCACATATGATGTAATGTCTCTGGAGGATATAATAGTACTGGAGTGATATAAGAGGAGCGGCTGATATCAGTCACATATATGATGTAATGTCTCTGGAGGATATAATAGTACTGGAGTGTTATAAGAGGAGCGGCTGATATCAGTCACACATATGATGTAATGTCTCTGGAGGATATAATAGTACTGGAGTGATATATGAGGAGCGGCTGATATCAGTCACATATGATGTAATGTCTCTGGAGGATATAATAGTACTGGAGTGTTATAAGAAGAGCGGCTGATATCAGTCACACATATGATGTAATGTATGGAGGATACAATAGTACTGGAGTGTTATAAGAGGAGCGGCTGATATCAGTCACACATATGATGTAATGTCTCTGGAGGATATAATAGTACTGGAGTGTTATAAGAGGAGCGGCTGATATCAGTCACATATGATGTAATGTCTCTGGAGGATATAATAGTACTGGAGTGTTATAAGAGGAGCGGCTGATATCAGTCACATATGATGTAATGTCTCTGGAGGATATAATAGCGCTGGAGTGTTATAAGAGGAGCGGTTGATATCAGTCACATATGATGTAATGTCTCTGGAGGATATAATAGTGCTGGAGTGTTATAAGAGGAGCGGCTGATATCAGTCACACATATGTAATGTCTCTGGAGGATATAATAGTACTGGAGTGATATAAGAGGAGCAGCTGATATCAGTCACACATATGATGTAATGTCTCTGGAGGATATAATAGTACCGGAGTGTTATAAGAGGAGCGGCTGATATCAGTCACACATATGATGTAATGTCTCTGGAGGATATAATAGTACTGGAGTGATATAAGAGGAGCGGCTGATATCAGTCACACATATGATGTAATGTCTCTGGAGGATATAATAGTACCGGAGTGTTATAAGAGGAGCGGCTGATATCAGTCACACATATGATGTAATGTCTCTGGAGGATATAATAGTACTGGAGTGATATAAGAGGAGCGGCTGATATCAGTCACATATGATGTAATGTCTCTGGAGGATATAATAGTACTGGAGTGATATAAGAGGCGCGGCTGATATCAGTCACACATATGATGTGATGTCTCTGGAGGATATAATAGTACTGGAGTGATATAAGAGGAGCGGCTGATATCAGTCACACATATGATGTAATGTCTCTGGAGGATATAATAGTACTGGAGTGTTATAAGAGGAGCGGCTGATATCAGTCACATATGATGTAATGTCTCTGGAGGATATAATAGTACTGGAGTGTTATAAGAGGAGCGGCTGATATCAGTCACACATATGATGTAATGTCTCTGGAGGATATAATAGTACTGGAGTGTTATAAGAGGAGCGGCTGATATCAGTCACATATGATGTAATGTCTCTGGAGGATATAATAGCGCTGGAGTGTTATAAGAGGAGCGGTTGATATCAGTCACATATGATGTAATGTCTCTGGAGGATATAATAGTGCTGGAGTGTTATAAGAGGAGCGGCTGATATCAGTCACACATATGTAATGTCTCTGGAGGATATAATAGTACTGGAGTGATATAAGAGGAGCAGCTGATATCAGTCACACATATGATGTAATGTCTCTGGAGGATATAATAGTACCGGAGTGTTATAAGAGGAGCGGCTGATATCAGTCACACATATGATGTAATGTCTCTGGAGGATATAATAGTACTGGAGTGATATAAGAGGAGCGGCTGATATCAGTCACACATATGATGTAATGTCTCTGGAGAATATAATAGTACTGGAGTGTTATAAGAGGAGCGGCTGATATCAGTCACACATATGATGTAATGTCTCTGGAGGATATAATAGTACTGGAGTGATATATGAGGAGCGGCTGATATCAGTCACATATGATGTAATGTCTCTGGAGGATATAATAGTACTGGAGTGTTATAAGAAGAGCGGCTGATATCAGTCACACATATGATGTAATGTATGGAGGATACAATAGTACTGGAGTGTTATAAGAGGAGCGGCTGATATCAGTCACACATATGATGTAATGTCTCTGGAGGATATAATAGTACTGGAGTGTTATAAGAGGAGCGGCTGATATCAGTCACATATGATGTAATGTCTCTGGAGGATATAATAGTACTGGAGTGTTATAAGAGGAGCGGCTGATATCAGTCACACATATGATGTAATGTCTCTGGAGGATATAATAGTACTGGAGTGTTATAAGAGGAGCGGCTGATATCAGTCACATATGATGTAATGTCTCTGGAGGATATAATAGCGCTGGAGTGTTATAAGAGGAGCGGTTGATATCAGTCACATATGATGTAATGTCTCTGGAGGATATAATAGTGCTGGAGTGTTATAAGAGGAGCGGCTGATATCAGTCACACATATGTAATGTCTCTGGAGGATATAATAGTACTGGAGTGATATAAGAGGAGCAGCTGATATCAGTCACACATATGATGTAATGTCTCTGGAGGATATAATAGTACCGGAGTGTTATAAGAGGAGCGGTTGATATCAGTCACACATATGATGTAATGTCTCTGGAGGATATAATAGTACTGGAGTGATATAAGAGGAGCGGCTGATATCAGTCACACATATGATGTAATGTCTCTGGAGGATATAATAGTACCGGAGTGTTATAAGAGGAGCGGCTGATATCAGTCACACATATGATGTAATGTCTCTGGAGGATATAATAGTACTGGAGTGATATAAGAGGAGCGGCTGATATCAGTCACATATGATGTAATGTCTCTGGAGGATATAATAGTACTGGAGTGATATAAGAGGCGCGGCTGATATCAGTCACACATATGATGTGATGTCTCTGGAGGATATAATAGTACTGGAGTGATATAAGAGGAGCGGCTGATATCAGTCACACATATGATGTAATGTCTCTGGAGGATATAATAGTACTGGAGTGTTATAAGAGGAGCGGCTGATATCAGTCACATATGATGTAATGTCTCTGGAGGATATAATAGTACTGGAGTGTTATAAGAGGAGCGGCTGATATCAGTCACACATATGATGTAATGTCTCTGGAGGATATAATAGTACTGGAGTGTTATAAGAGGAGCGGCTGATATCAGTCACATATGATGTAATGTCTCTGGAGGATATAATAGCGCTGGAGTGTTATAAGAGGAGCGGTTGATATCAGTCACATATGATGTAATGTCTCTGGAGGATATAATAGTGCTGGAGTGTTATAAGAGGAGCGGCTGATATCAGTCACACATATGTAATGTCTCTGGAGGATATAATAGTGCTGGAGTGTTATAAGAGGAGCGGCTGATATCAGTCACACATATGTAATGTCTCTGGAGGATATAATAGTACTGGAGTGATATAAGAGGAGCAGCTGATATCAGTCACACATATGATGTAATGTCTCTGGAGGATATAATAGTACCGGAGTGTTATAAGAGGAGCGGCTGATATCAGTCACACATATGATGTAATGTCTCTGGAGGATATAATAGTACTGGAGTGATATAAGAGGAGCGGCTGATATCAGTCACACATATGATGTAATGTCTCTGGAGAATATAATAGTACTGGAGTGTTATAAGAGGAGCGGCTGATATCAGTCACATATGATGTAATGTCTCTGGAGGATATAATAGTGCTGGAGTGATATAAGAGGAGCGGCTCATATCAGTCACATATGATGAAATGTCTCTGGAGGATATAATAGTGCTGGAGTGATATAAGAGGAGCGGCTGATATCAGTCACATATATGATGTAATGTCTCTGGAGGATATAATAGTACTGGAGTGATATAAGAGGAGCGGCTGATATCAGTCACACATATGATGTAATGTCTGGAGGATATAATAGTACTGGAGTGTTATAAGAGTAGCGGCTGATATCAGTCACATATATGATGTAATGTCTCTGGAGGATATAATAGTACTGGAGTGATATAAGAGGAGCTGCTGATATCAGTCACATATGATGTAATGTCTCTGGAGGATATAATAGTACTGGAGTGATATAAGAGGAGCGGCTGATATCAGTCACACATATGATGTAATGTCTCTGGAGGATATAATAGTACTGGAGTGATATAAGAGGAGCGGCTGATATCAGTCACACATATGATGTAATGTCTCTGGAGGATATAATAGTACTGGAGTGTTATAAGAGGAGCGGCTGATATCAGTCACACATATGATGTAATGTCTGGAGGATATAATAGTACTGGAGTGATATAAGAGGAGCGGCTGATATCAGTCACATATGATGTAATGTCTCTGGAGGATATAATAGCGCTGGAGTGTTATAAGAGGAGCTGCTGATATCAGTCACATATGATGTAATGTCTCTGGAGGATATAATAGTGCTGGAGTGTTATAAGAGGAGCGGCTGATATCAGTCACACATATGTAATGTCTCTGGATGATATAATAGTACTGGAGTGATATAAGAGGAACAGCTGATATCAGTCACACATATGATGTAATGTCTCTGGAGGATATAATAGTACCGGAGTGTTATAAGAGGAGCGGCTGATATCAGTCACACATATGATGTAATGTCTCTGGAGGATATAATAGTACTGGAGTGATATAAGAGGAGCGGCTGATATCAGTCACACATATGATGTAATGTCTGGAGGATATAATAGTACTGGAGTGTTATAAGAGTAGCGGCTGATATCAGTCACATATATGATGTAATGTCTCTGGAGGATATAATAGTACTGGAGTGATATAAGAGGAGCTGCTGATATCAGTCACATATGATGTAATGTCTCTGGAGGATATAATAGTACTGGAGTGATATAAGAGGAGCGGCTGATATCAGTCACACATATGATGTAATGTCTCTGGAGGATATAATAGTACTGGAGTGATATAAGAGGAGCGGCTGATATCAGTCACACATATGATGTAATGTCTCTGGAGGATATAATAGTACTGGAGTGTTATAAGAGGAGCGGCTGATATCAGTTACACATGTGATGTAATGTCTCTGGAGGATATAATAGTACTGGAGTGATATAAGAGGAGCGGCTGATATCAGTCACATATGATGTAATGTCTCTGGAGGATATAATAGTGCTGGAGTGTTATAAGAGGAGCTGCTGATATCAGTCACATATGATGTAATGTCTCTGGAGGATATAATAGTGCTGGAGTGTTATAAGAGGAGCGGCTGATATCAGTCACACATATGTAATGTCTCTGGAGGATATAATAGTACTGGAGTGATATAAGAGGAACAGCTGATATCAGTCACACATATGATGTAATGTCTCTGGAGGATATAATAGTACCGGAGTGTTATAAGAGGAGCGGCTGATATCAGTCACACATATGATGTAATGTCTCTGGAGGATATAATAGTACTGGAGTGATATAAGAGGAGCGGCTGATATCAGTCACACATATGATGTAATGTCTCTGGAGGATATAATAGTGCTGGAGTGATATAAGAGGAGCGGCTGATATCAGTCACATATGATGTAATGTCTCTGGAGGATATAATAGTGCTGGAGTGATATAAGAGGAGCGGCTCATATCAGTCACACATATGATGTAATGTCTCTGGAGGATATAATAGTGCTGTAGTGTTATCAGAGGAGCGGCTGATATCAGTCACATATGATGTAATGTCTCTGGGGGATATAATAGTGCTGGAGTGATATAAGAGGAGCGGCTGATATCAGTCACATATGATGTAATGTCTGGAGGATATAATAGTACTGGAGTGATATAAGAGGAGCGGCTGATATCAGTCACATATGATGTAATGTCTATGGAGGATATAATAGTACTGGAGTGATATAAGAGGAGCGGCTGATATCAGTCACATATGATGTAATGTCTCTGGAGGATATAATAGTACTGGAGTGATATAAGAGGAGCGGCTGATATCAGTCACATATGATGTAATGTCTCTGGAGGATATAATAGTACTGGAGTGTTATAAGAGGAGCGGCTGATATCAGTCACATATGATGTAATGTCTCTGGAGGATATAATAGTACTGGAGTGATATAAGAGGAGCGGCTGATATCAGTCACATATATGATGTAATGTCTCTGGAGGATATAATAGTACTGGAGTGTTATAAGAGGAGCAGCTGATATCAGTCACACATATGATGTAATGTCTCTGGAGGATATAATAGTACTGGAGTGATATATGAGGAGCGGCTGATATCAGTCACATATGATGTAATGTCTCTGGAGGATATAATAGTACTGGAGTGTTATAAGAAGAGCGGCTGATATCAGTCACACATATGATTTAATGTATGGAGGATACAATAGTACTGGAGTGTTATAAGAGGAGCGGCTGATATCAGTCACACATATGATGTAATGTCTCTGGAGGATATAATAGTACTGGAGTGTTATAAGAGGAGCGGCTGATATCAGTCACATATGATGTAATGTCTCTGGAGGATATAATAGTGCTGGAGTGTTATAAGAGGAGCGGCTGATATCAGTCACATATGATGTAATGTCTCTGGAGGATATAATAGTACCGGAGTGTTATAAGAGGAGCGGCTGATATCAGTCACAGATATGATGTAATGTCTCTGGAGGATATAATAGTACTGGAGTGATATAAGAGGAGCGGCTGATATCAGTCACACATATGATGTAATGTCTGGAGGATATAATAGTACTGGAGTGATATAAGAGGAGCGGCTGATATCAGTCACACATATGATGTAATGTCTGGAGGATATAATAGTACTGGAGTGATATAAGAGGAGCGGCTGATATCAGTCACACATATGATGTAATGTCTCTGGAGGATATAATAGTACTGGAGTGTTATAAGAGGAGCGGCTGATATCAGTTACACATATGATGTAATGTCTCTGGAGGATATAATAGTACTGGAGTGATATAAGAGGAGCGGCTGATATCAGTCACATATGATGTAATGTCTCTGGAGGATATAATAGCGCTGGAGTGTTATAAGAGGAGCTGCTGATATCAGTCACATATGATGTAATGTCTCTGGAGGATATAATAGTGCTGGAGTGTTATAAGAGGAGCGGCTGATATCAGTCACACATATGTAATGTCTCTGGAGGATATAATAGTACTGGAGTGATATAAGAGGAACAGCTGATATCAGTCACACATATGATGTAATGTCTCTGGAGGATATAATAGTACCGGAGTGTTATAAGAGGAGCGGCTGATATCAGTCACACATATGATGTAATGTCTCTGGAGGATATAATAGTACTGGAGTGATATAAGAGGAGCGGCTGATATCAGTCACACATATGATGTAATGTCTCTGGAGGATATAATAGTGCTGGAGTGTTATAAGAGGAGCGGCTGATATCAGTCACACATATGTAATGTCTCTGGAGGATATAATAGTACTGGAGTGATATAAGAGGAACAGCTGATATCAGTCACACATATGATGTAATGTCTCTGGAGGATATAATAGTACCGGAGTGTTATAAGAGGAGCGGCTGATATCAGTCACACATATGATGTAATGTCTCTGGAGGATATAATAGTACTGGAGTGATATAAGAGGAGCGGCTGATATCAGTCACACATATGATGTAATGTCTCTGGAGGATATAATAGTGCTGGAGTGTTATAAGAGGAGCGGCTGATATCAGTCACATATGATGTAATGTCTCTGGAGGATATAATAGTGCTGGAGTGATATAAGAGGGGCGGCTCATATCAGTCACACATATGATGTAATGTCTCTGGAGGATATAATAGTGCTGTAGTGTTATCAGAGGAGCGGCTGATATCAGTCACATATGATGTAATGTCTCTGGGGGATATAATAGTGCTGGAGTGATATAAGAGGAGCGGCTGATATCAGTCACATATGATGTAATGTCTGGAGGATATAATAGTACTGGAGTGATATAAGAGGAGCGGCTGATATCAGTCACATATGATGTAATGTCTCTGGAGGATATAATAGTACTGGAGTGTTATAAGAGGAGCGGCTGATATCAGTCACATATGATGTAATGTCTCTGGAGGATATAATAGTACTGGAGTGTTATAAGAGGAGCGGCTGATATCAGTCACATATGATGTAATGTCTCTGGAGGATATAATAGTACTGGAGTGATATAAGAGGAGCGGCTGATATCAGTCACATATGATGTAATGTCTCTGGAGGATATAATAGTACTGGAGTGATATAAGAGGAGCGGCTGATATCAGTCACATATATGATGTAATGTCTCTGGAGGATATAATAGTACTGGAGTGTTATAAGAGGAGCGGCTGATATCAGTCACACATATGATGTAATGTCTCTGGAGGATATAATAGTACTGGAGTGATATATGAGGAGCGGCTGATATCAGTCACATATGATGTAATGTCTCTGGAGGATATAATAGTACTGGAGTGTTATAAGAAGAGCGGCTGATATCAGTCACACATATGATGTAATGTATGGAGGATACAATAGTACTGGAGTGTTATAAGAGGAGCGGCTGATATCAGTCACACATATGATGTAATGTCTCTGGAGGATATAATATGGCTGGAGTGTTATAAGAGGAGCGGCTGATATCAGTCACATATGATGTAATGTCTCTGGAGGATATAATAGTACTGGAGTGTTATAAGAGGAGCGGCTGATATCAGTCACACATATGATGTAATGTCTCTGGAGGATATAATAGTGCTGGAGTGATATAAGAGGAGCGGCTGATATCAGTCACACATATGATGTAATGTCTCTGGAGGATATAATAGTACTGGAGTGATATAAGAGGAGCGGCTGATATCAGTCACATATGATGTAATGTCTCTGGAGGATATAATAGTACTGGAGTGTTATAAGAGGAGCGGCTGACATCAGTCACATATATGATGTAATGTCTCTGGAGGATATAATAGTACTGGAGTGTTATAAGAGGAGCGGCTGATATCAGTCACATATGATGTAATGTCTCTGGAGGATATAATAGTACTGGAGTGATATAAGAGGAGCGGCTGATATCAGTCACATATGATGTAATGTCTCTGGAGGATATAATAGTACTGGAGTGATATAAGAGGCGCGGCTGATATCAGTCACACATATGATGTGATGTCTCTGGAGGATATAATAGTACTGGAGTGATATAAGAGGAGCGGCTGATATCAGTCACACATATGATGTAATGTCTCTGGAGGATATAATAGTACTGGAGTGTTATAAGAGGAGCGGCTGATATCAGTCACATATGATGTAATGTCTCTGGATGATATAATAGTACTGGAGTGTTATAAGAGGAGCGGCTGATATCAGTCACAAATATGATGTAATGTCTCTGGAGGATATAATAGTACTGGAGTGTTATAAGAGGAGCGGCTGATATCAGTCACATATGATGTAATGTCTCTGGAGGATATAATAGCGCTGGAGTGTTATAAGAGGAGCGGTTGATATCAGTCACACATATGATGTAATGTCTCTGGAGGATATAATAGTACTGGAGTGATATAAGAGGAGCGGCTGATATCAGTCACATATGATGTAATGTCTCTGGAAGATATAATAGTGCTGGAGTGTTATAAGAGGAGCGGCTGATATCAGTCACACATATGATGTAATGTCTCTGGAGGATATAATAGTACTGGAGTGATATAAGAGGAGCGGCTGATATCAGTCACATATGATGTAATGTCTCTGGAGGATATAATAGTGCTGGAGTGTTATAAGAGGAGCGGCTGATATCAGTCACACATATGTAATGTCTCTGGAGGATATAATAGTACTGGAGTGATATAAGAGGAGCAGCTGATATCAGTCACACATATGATGTAATGTCTCTGGAGGATATAATAGTACCGGAGTGTTATAAGAGGAGCGGCTGATATCAGTCACACATATGATGTAATGTCTCTGGAGGATATAATAGTACTGGAGTGATATAAGAGGAGCGGCTGATATCAGTCACACATATGATGTAATGTCTCTGGAGAATATAATAGTACTGGAGTGTTATAAGAGGAGCGGCTGATATCAGTCACATATGATGTAATGTCTCTGGAGGATATAATAGTGCTGGAGTGATATAAGAGGAGCGGCTCATATCAGTCACATATGATGTAATGTCTCTGGAGGATATAATAGTGCTGGAGTGATATAAGAGGAGCGGCTGATATCAGTCACATATATGATGTAATGTCTCTGGAGGATATAATAGTACTGGAGTGATATAAGAGGAGCGGCTGATATCAGTCACATATATGATGTAATGTCTCTGGAGGATATAATAGTACTGGAGTGATATAAGAGGGGCGGCTGATATTAGTCACACATATGATGTAATGTCTCTGGAGGATATAATAGTACTGGAGTGATATAAGAGGAGCGGCTGATATCAGTCACACATATGATGTAATGTCTGGAGGATATAATAGTGCTGGAGCGTAATAAGAGGAGCGGCTGATATCAGTCACATATGATGTAATGTCTCTGGAGGATATAATAGTGCTGGAGTGATATAAGAGGAGCGGCTGATATCAGTCACATATGATGTAATGTCTCTGGAGGTTATAATAGTGCTGGAGTGATATAAGAGGAGCGGCTGATATCAGTCACACATATGATGTAATGTCTCTGGAGGATATAACAGTACTGGAGTGATATAAGAGGAGCGGCTGATATCCGTCACACATATTATGTAATGTCTCTGGAAGATATAATAGTGCTGGAGTGATATAAGAGGAGCAGCTGATATCAGTCACACATATGATGTAATGTCTCTGGAGGATATAATAGTACTGGAGTGATATAAGAGGAGCGGCTGATATCAGTCACACATATGATGTAATGTCTCTGGAGGATATAATATTGCTGGAGTGTTATAAGAGGAGCGGCTGATATCAGTCACACATATGATGTAATGTCTCTGGAGGATATAATAGTACTGGAGTGTTATAAGAGGAGCGGCTGATATCAGTCACACATATGATGTAATGTCTCTGGAGGATATAATAGTGCTGGAGTGATATAAGAGGAGCGGCTGATATCAGTCACACATATGATGTAATGTCTCTGGAGGATATAATAGTACTGGAGTGATATAAGAGGAGCGGCTGATATCAGTCACATATGATGTAATGTCTCTGGAGGATATAATAGTACTGGAGTGTTATAAGAGGAGCGGCTGACATCAGTCACATATATGATGTAATGTCTCTGGAGGATATAATAGTACTGGAGTGTTATAAGAGGAGCGGCTGATATCAGTCACATATGATGTAATGTCTCTGGAGGATATAATAGTACTGGAGTGATATAAGAGGAGCGGCTGATATCAGTCACATATGATGTAATGTCTCTGGAGGATATAATAGTACTGGAGTGATATAAGAGGCGCGGCTGATATCAGTCACACATATGATGTGATGTCTCTGGAGGATATAATAGTACTGGAGTGATATAAGAGGAGCGGCTGATATCAGTCACACATATGATGTAATGTCTCTGGAGGATATAATAGTACTGGAGTGTTATAAGAGGAGCGGCTGACATCAGTCACATATATGATGTAATGTCTCTGGAGGATATAATAGTACTGGAGTGTTATAAGAGGAGCGGCTGATATCAGTCACACATATGATGTGATGTCTCTGGAGGATATAATAGTACTGGAGTGATATAAGAGGAGCGGCTGATATCAGTCACATATGATGTAATTTCTCTGGAGGATATAATAGTGCTGGAGTGTTATAAGAGGAGCGGCTGATATCAGTCACATATGATGTAATGTCTCTTGAGGATATAATAGTGCTGGAGTGTTATAAGAGGAGTGGCTGATATCAGTCACACATATGATGTAATGTCTCCGGAGGATATAATAGTGCTGGAGTGTTATAAGAGGAGCGGCTGATATCAGTCACACATATGATGTAATGTCTCTGGAGGATATAATAGTGCTGGAGTGTTATAAGAGGAGCGGCTGATATCAGTCACACATATGATGTAATATCTCTGGAGGATATAATAGTACTGGAGTGTTATAAGAGGAGCGGCTGATATCAGTCACATATATGATGTAATGTCTCTGGAGGATATAATAGTACTGGAGTGATATAAGAGGAGCGGCTGATATCAGTCACATATGATGTAATGTCTCTGGAGGATATAATAGTGCTGGAGTGTTATAAGAGGAGCGGCTGATATCAGTCACATATATGATGTAATGTCTCTGGAGGATATAATAGTGCTGGAGTGTTATAAGAGGAGCTGCTGATATCAGTCACATATGATGTAATGTCTCTGGAGGATATAATAGTACTGGAGTGATATAAGAGGAGCGGCTGATATCAGTCACATATGATGTAATGTCTCTGGAGGATATAATAGTGCTGGAGTAATATAAGAGGAGCGGCTGATATCAGTCACACATATGATGTAATGTCTCTGGAGGATATAATAGTACTGGAGTGTTATCAGAGGAGCGGCTGATATCAGTCACACATATGATGTAATGTCTCTGGAGGATATAATAGTGCTGGAGTGTTATAAGAGGAGCGGCTGATATCAGTCACATATGATGTAATGTCTCTGGAGGATATAATAGTGCTGGAGTGATATAAGAGGAGCGGCTCATATCAGTCACACATATGATGTAATGTCTCTGGAGGATATAATAGTACTGGAGTGATATAAGAGGAGCAGCTGATATCAGTCACACATATGATGTAATGTCTCTGGAGGATATAATAGTACTGGAGTGATATAAGAGGAGCGGCTGATATTAGTCACACATATGATGTAATGTCTCTGGAGGATATAATAGTGCTGTAGTGTTATCAGAGGAGCGGCTGATATCAGTCACATATGATGTAATGTCTCTGGGGGATATAATAGTGCTGGAGTGATATAAGAGGAGCGGCTGATATCAGTCACATATGATGTAATGTCTGGAGGATATAATAGTACTGGAGTGATATAAGAGGAGCGGCTGATATCAGTCACATATGATGTAATGTCTCTGGAGGATATAATAGTACTGGAGTGTTATAAGAGGAGCGGCTGATATCAGTCACATATGATGTAATGTCTCTGGAGGATATAATAGTACTGGAGTGATATAAGAGGAGCGGCTGATATGTCACATATGATGTAATGTCTCTGGAGGATATAATAGTACTGGAGTGTTATAAGAGGAGCGGCTGATATCAGTCACATATGATGTAATGTCTCTGGAGGATATAATAGTACTGGAGTGATATAAGAGGAGCGGCTGATATCAGTCACATATATGATGTAATGTCTCTGGAGGATATAATAGTACTGGAGTGTTATAAGAGGAGCGGCTGATATCAGTCACACATATGATGTAATGTCTCTGGAGGATATAATAGTACTGGAGTGATATATGAGGAGCGGCTGATATCAGTCACATATGATGTAATGTCTCTGGAGGATATAATAGTACTGGAGTGTTATAAGAAGAGCGGCTGATATCAGTCACACATATGATGTAATGTATGGAGGATACAATAGTACTGGAGTGTTATAAGAGGAGCGGCTGATATCAGTCACACATATGATGTAATGTCTCTGGAGGATATAATATGGCTGGAGTGTTATAAGAGGAGCGGCTGATATCAGTCACATATGATGTAATGTCTCTGGAGGATATAATAGTACTGGAGTGTTATAAGAGGAGCGGCTGATATCAGTCACACATATGATGTAATGTCTCTGGAGGATATAATAGTGCTGGAGTGATATAAGAGGAGCGGCTGATATCAGTCACACATATGATGTAATGTCTCTGGAGGATATAATAGTACTGGAGTGATATAAGAGGAGCGGCTGATATCAGTCACATATGATGTAATGTCTCTGGAGGATATAATAGTACTGGAGTGTTATAAGAGGAGCGGCTGACATCAGTCACATATATGATGTAATGTCTCTGGAGGATATAATAGTACTGGAGTGTTATAAGAGGAGCGGCTGATATCAGTCACATATGATGTAATGTCTCTGGAGGATATAATAGTACTGGAGTGATATAAGAGGCGCGGCTGATATCAGTCACACATATGATGTGATGTCTCTGGAGGATATAATAGTACTGGAGTGATATAAGAGGAGCGGCTGATATCAGTCACACATATGATGTAATGTCTCTGGAGGATATAATAGTACTGGAGTGTTATAAGAGGAGCGGCTGATATCAGTCACATATGATGTAATGTCTCTGGATGATATAATAGTACTGGAGTGTTATAAGAGGAGCGGCTGATATCAGTCACACATATGATGTAATGTCTCTGGAGGATATAATAGTACTGGAGTGTTATAAGAGGAGCGGCTGATATCAGTCACATATGATGTAATGTCTCTGGAGGATATAATAGCGCTGGAGTGTTATAAGAGGAGCGGTTGATATCAGTCACACATATGATGTAATGTCTCTGGAGGATATAATAGTACTGGAGTGATATAAGAGGAGCGGCTGATATCAGTCACATATGATGTAATGTCTCTGGAGGATATAATAGTGCTGGAGTGTTATAAGAGGAGCGGCTGATATCAGTCACACATATGATGTAATGTCTCTGGAGGATATAATAGTACTGGAGTGATATAAGAGGAGCGGCTGATATCAGTCACATATGATGTAATGTCTCTGGAGGATATAATAGTGCTGGAGTGTTATAAGAGGAGCGGCTGATATCAGTCACACATATGTAATGTCTCTGGAGGATATAATAGTACTGGAGTGATATAAGAGGAGCAGCTGATATCAGTCACACATATGATGTAATGTCTCTGGAGGATATAATAGTACCGGAGTGTTATAAGAGGAGCGGCTGATATCAGTCACACATATGATGTAATGTCTCTGGAGGATATAATAGTACTGGAGTGATATAAGAGGAGCGGCTGATATCAGTCACACATATGATGTAATGTCTCTGGAGAATATAATAGTACTGGAGTGTTATAAGAGGAGCGGCTGATATCAGTCACATATGATGTAATGTCTCTGGAGGATATAATAGTGCTGGAGTGATATAAGAGGAGCGGCTCATATCAGTCACATATGATGTAATGTCTCTGGAGGATATAATAGTGCTGGAGTGATATAAGAGGAGCGGCTGATATCAGTCACATATATGATGTAATGTCTCTGGAGGATATAATAGTACTGGAGTGATATAAGAGGAGCGGCTGATATCAGTCACATATATGATGTAATGTCTCTGGAGGATATAATAGTACTGGAGTGATATAAGAGGGGCGGCTGATATTAGTCACACATATGATGTAATGTCTCTGGAGGATATAATAGTACTGGAGTGATATAAGAGGAGCGGCTGATATCAGTCACACATATGATGTAATGTCTGGAGGATATAATAGTGCTGGAGCGTAATAAGAGGAGCGGCTGATATCAGTCACATATGATGTAATGTCTCTGGAGGATATAATAGTGCTGGAGTGATATAAGAGGAGCGGCTGATATCAGTCACATATGATGTAATGTCTCTGGAGGTTATAATAGTGCTGGAGTGATATAAGAGGAGCGGCTGATATCAGTCACACATATGATGTAATGTCTCTGGAGGATATAATAGTACTGGAGTGATATAAGAGGAGCGGCTGATATCCGTCACACATATTATGTAATGTCTCTGGAAGATATAATAGTGCTGGAGTGATATAAGAGGAGCAGCTGATATCAGTCACACATATGATGTAATGTCTCTGGAGGATATAATAGTACTGGAGTGATATAAGAGGAGCGGCTGATATCAGTCACACATATGATGTAATGTCTCTGGAGGATATAATATTGCTGGAGTGTTATAAGAGGAGCGGCTGATATCAGTCACACATATGATGTAATGTCTCTGGAGGATATAATAGTACTGGAGTGTTATAAGAGGAGCGGCTGATATCAGTCACACATATGATGTAATGTCTCTGGAGGATATAATAGTGCTGGAGTGATATAAGAGGAGCGGCTGATATCAGTCACACATATGATGTAATGTCTCTGGAGGATATAATAGTACTGGAGTGATATAAGAGGAGCGGCTGATATCAGTCACATATGATGTAATGTCTCTGGAGGATATAATAGTACTGGAGTGTTATAAGAGGAGCGGCTGACATCAGTCACATATATGATGTAATGTCTCTGGAGGATATAATAGTACTGGAGTGTTATAAGAGGAGCGGCTGATATCAGTCACATATGATGTAATGTCTCTGGAGGATATAATAGTACTGGAGTGATATAAGAGGAGCGGCTGATATCAGTCACATATGATGTAATGTCTCTGGAGGATATAATAGTACTGGAGTGATATAAGAGGCGCGGCTGATATCAGTCACACATATGATGTGATGTCTCTGGAGGATATAATAGTACTGGAGTGATATAAGAGGAGCGGCTGATATCAGTCACACATATGATGTAATGTCTCTGGAGGATATAATAGTACTGGAGTGTTATAAGAGGAGCGGCTGACATCAGTCACATATATGATGTAATGTCTCTGGAGGATATAATAGTACTGGAGTGTTATAAGAGGAGCGGCTGATATCAGTCACACATATGATGTGATGTCTCTGGAGGATATAATAGTACTGGAGTGATATAAGAGGAGCGGCTGATATCAGTCACATATGATGTAATGTCTCTGGAGGATATAATAGTGCTGGAGTGTTATAAGAGGAGCGGCTGATATCAGTCACATATGATGTAATGTCTCTTGAGGATATAATAGTGCTGGAGTGTTATAAGAGGAGTGGCTGATATCAGTCACACATATGATGTAATGTCTCCGGAGGATATAATAGTGCTGGAGTGTTATAAGAGGAGCGGCTGATATCAGTCACACATATGATGTAATGTCTCTGGAGGATATAATAGTGCTGGAGTGTTATAAGAGGAGCGGCTGATATCAGTCACACATATGATGTAATATCTCTGGAGGATATAATAGTACTGGAGTGTTATAAGAGGAGCGGCTGATATCAGTCACATATATGATGTAATGTCTCTGGAGGATATAATAGTACTGGAGTGATATAAGAGGAGCGGCTGATATCAGTCACATATGATGTAATGTCTCTGGAGGATATAATAGTGCTGGAGTGTTATAAGAGGAGCGGCTGATATCAGTCACATATATGATGTAATGTCTCTGGAGGATATAATAGTGCTGGAGTGTTATAAGAGGAGCTGCTGATATCAGTCACATATGATGTAATGTCTCTGGAGGATATAATAGTACTGGAGTGATATAAGAGGAGCGGCTGATATCAGTCACATATGATGTAATGTCTCTGGAGGATATAATAGTGCTGGAGTAATATAAGAGGAGCGGCTGATATCAGTCACACATATGATGTAATGTCTCTGGAGGATATAATAGTACTGGAGTGTTATCAGAGGAGCGGCTGATATCAGTCACATATATGATGTAATGTCTCTGGAGGATATAATAGTACTGGAGTGATATAAGAGGAGCGGCTGATATCAGTCACACATGATGTAATGTCTCTGGAGGATATAATAGTACTGGAGTGATATAAGAGGAGCGGCTGATATCAGTCACATATGATGTAATGTCTCTGGAGGATATAATAGTGCTGGAGTAATATCAGAGGAGCGGCTGATATCAGTCACATATGATGTAATGTCTCTGGAGGATATAATAGTACTGGAGTGATATAAGAGGAGCGGCTGATATCAGTCACACATATGATGTAATGTCTCTGGGGGATATAATAGTACCGGAGTGTTATAAGAGGAGCGGCTGATATCAGTCACACATATGATGTAATGTCTCTGGAGGATATAATAGTACTGGAGTGATATAAGAGGAGCGGCTGATATCAGTCACACATATGATGTAATGTCTCTGGAGAATATAATAGTACTTGAGTGTTATAAGAGGAGCGGCTGATATCAGTCACATATATGATGTAATGTCTCTGGAGGATATAATAGTACTGGAGTGATATATGAGGAGCGGCTGATATCAGTCACATATGATGTAATGTCTCTGGAGGATATAATAGTACTGGAGTGTTATAAGAAGAGCGGCTGATATCAGTCACACATATGATGTAATGTATGGAGGATACAATAGTACTGGAGTGTTATAAGAGGAGCGGCTGATATCAGTCACACATATGATGTAATGTCTCTGGAGGATATAATAGTACTGGAGTGTTATAAGAGGAGCGGCTGATATCAGTCACATATGATGTAATGTCTCTGGAGGATATAATAGTACTGGAGTGTTATAAGAGGAGCGGCTGATATCAGTCACACATATGATGTAATGTCTCTGGAGGATATAATAGTACTGGAGTGTTATAAGAGGAGCGGCTGATATCAGTCACATATGATGTAATGTCTCTGGAGGATATAATAGCGCTGGAGTGTTATAAGAGGAGCGGTTGATATCAGTCACATATGATGTAATGTCTCTGGAGGATATAATAGTGCTGGAGTGTTATAAGAGGAGCGGCTGATATCAGTCACACATATGTAATGTCTCTGGAGGATATAATAGTACTGGAGTGATATAAGAGGAGCAGCTGATATCAGTCACACATATGATGTAATGTCTCTGGAGGATATAATAGTACCGGAGTGTTATAAGAGGAGCGGCTGATATCAGTCACACATATGATGTAATGTCTCTGGAGGATATAATAGTACTGGAGTGATATAAGAGGAGCGGCTGATATCAGTCACACATATGATGTAATGTCTCTGGAGAATATAATAGTACTGGAGTGTTATAAGAGGAGCGGCTGACATCAGTCACATATATGATGTAATGTCTCTGGAGGATATAATAGTACTGGAGTGTTATAAGAGGAGCGGCTGATATCAGTCACACATATGATGTGATGTCTCTGGAGGATATAATAGTACTGGAGTGATATAAGAGGAGCGGCTGATATCAGTCACATATGATGTAATGTCTCTGGAGGATATAATAGCGCTGGAGTGTTATAAGAGGAGCGGTTGATATCAGTCACATATGATGTAATGTCTCTGGAGGATATAATAGTGCTGGAGTGTTATAAGAGGAGCGGCTGATATCAGTCACACATATGTAATGTCTCTGGAGGATATAATAGTACTGGAGTGATATAAGAGGAGCAGCTGATATCAGTCACACATATGATGTAATGTCTCTGGAGGATATAATAGTACCGGAGTGTTATAAGAGGAGCGGCTGATATCAGTCACACATATGATGTAATGTCTCTGGAGGATATAATAGTACTGGAGTGATATAAGAGGAGCGGCTGATATCAGTCACACATATGATGTAATGTCTCTGGAGGATATAATAGTACTGGAGTGTTATAAGAGGAGCGGCTGACATCAGTCACATATATGATGTAATGTCTCTGGAGGATATAATAGTACTGGAGTGTTATAAGAGGAGCGGCTGATATCAGTCACACATATGATGTGATGTCTCTGGAGGATATAATAGTACTGGAGTGATATAAGAGGAGCGGCTGATATCAGTCACATATGATGTAATGTCTCTGGAGGATATAATAGTGCTGGAGTGTTATAAGAGGAGCGGCTGATATCAGTCACATATGATGTAATGTCTCTTGAGGATATAATAGTGCTGGAGTGTTATAAGAGGAGTGGCTGATATCAGTCACACATATGATGTAATGTCTCCGGAGGATATAATAGTGCTGGAGTGTTATAAGAGGAGCGGCTGATATCAGTCACACATATGATGTAATGTCTCTGGAGGATATAATAGTGCTGGAGTGTTATAAGAGGAGCGGCTGATATCAGTCACATATATGATGTAATGTCTCTGGAGGATATAATAGTGCTGGAGTGTTATAAGAGGAGCGGCTGATATCAGTCACACATATGATGTAATGTCTCTGGAGGATATAATAGTACTGGAGTGATATAAGAGGAGCGGCTGATATCAGTCACACATATGATGTAATGTCTCTGGAGGATATAATAGTACTGGAGTGTTATAAGAGGAGCGGCTGACATCAGTCACATATATGATGTAATGTCTCTGGAGGATATAATAGTACTGGAGTGTTATAAGAGGAGCGGCTGATATCAGTCACACATATGATGTGATGTCTCTGGAGGATATAATAGTACTGGAGTGATATAAGAGGAGCGGCTGATATCAGTCACATATGATGTAATGTCTCTGGAGGATATAATAGTGCTGGAGTGTTATAAGAGGAGCGGCTGATATCAGTCACATATGATGTAATGTCTCTTGAGGATATAATAGTGCTGGAGTGTTATAAGAGGAGTGGCTGATATCAGTCACACATATGATGTAATGTCTCCGGAGGATATAATAGTGCTGGAGTGTTATAAGAGGAGCGGCTGATATCAGTCACATATATGATGTAATGTCTCTGGAGGATATAATAGTGCTGGAGTGTTATAAGAGGAGCGGCTGATATCAGTCACACATATGATGTAATATCTCTGGAGGATATAATAGTACTGGAGTGTTATAAGAGGAGCGGCTGAAATCAGTCACATATATGATGTAATGTCTCTGGAGGATATAATAGTGCTGGAGTGTTATAAGAGGAGCTGCTGATATCAGTCACATATGATGTAATGTCTCTGGAGGATATAATAGTACTGGAGTGATATAAGAGGAGCGGCTGATATCAGTCACATATATGATGTAATGTCTCTGGAGGATATAATAGTGCTGGAGTGTTATAAGAGGAGCTGCTGATATCAGTCACATATGATGTAATGTCTCTGGAGGATTTAATAGTACTGGAGTGATATAAGAGGAGCGGCTGATATCAGTCACATATGATGTAATGTCTCTGGAGGATATAATAGTGCTGGAGTAATATAAGAGGTGCGGCTGATATCAGTCACACATATGATGTAATGTCTCTGGAGGATATAATAGTACTGGAGTGTTATCAGAGGAGCGGCTGATATCAGTCACATATATGATGTAATGTCTCTGGAGGATATAATAGTACTGGAGTGATATAAGAGGAGCGGCTGATATCAGTCACACATGATGTAATGTCTCTGGAGGATATAATAGTACTGGAGTGATATAAGAGGAGCGGCTGATATCAGTCACATATGATGTAATGTCTCTGGAGGATATAATAGTGCTGGAGTAATATAAGAGGAGCGGCTGATATCAGTCACACATATGATGTAATATCTTTGGAGGATATAATAGTACTGGAGTGTTATCAGAGGAGCGGCTGATATCAGTCACATATGATGTAATGTCTCTGAAGGATATAATAGTACTGGAGTGATATAAGAGGAGCGGCTGATATCAGTCACACATATGATGTAATGTCTCTGGGGGATATAATAGTACCGGAGTGTTATAAGAGGAGCGGCTGATATCAGTCACACATATGATGTAATGTCTCTGGAGGATATAATAGTACTGGAGTGATATAAGAGGAGCGGCTGATATCAGTCACACATATGATGTAATGTCTCTGGAGAATATAATAGTACTTGAGTGTTATAAGAGGAGCGGCTGATATCAGTCACATATATGATGTAATGTCTCTGGAGGATATAATAGTACTGGAGTGATATATGAGGAGCGGCTGATATCAGTCACATATGATGTAATGTCTCTGGAGGATATAATAGTACTGGAGTGTTATAAGAAGAGCGGCTGATATCAGTCACACATATGATGTAAGGTCTCTGGAGGATATAATAGTGCTGGAGTGATATAAGAGGAGCGGCTGATATCAGTCACACATATGATGTAATGTATGGAGGATACAATAGTACTGGAGTGTTATAAGAGGAGCGGCTGATATCAGTCACACATATGATGTAATGTCTCTGGAGGATATAATAGTACTGGAGTGTTATAAGAGGAGCGGCTGATATCAGTCACACATGATGTAATGTCTCTGGAGGATATAATAGTACTGGAGTGTTATAAGAGGAGCGGCTGATATCAGTCACATATGATGTAATGTCTCTGGAGGATATAATAGTACTGGAGTGTTATAAGAGGAGCGGCTGATATCAGTCACACATATGATGTAATGTCTCTGGATGATATAATAGTACTGGAGTGTTATAAGAGGAGCGGCTGATATCAGTCACATATGATGTAATATCTCTGGAGGATATAATAGTACTGGAGTGATATAAGAGGAGCGGCTGATATCAGTCACATATATGATGTAATGTCTCTGGAGGATATAATAGTGCTGGAGTGATATAAGAGGAGCGGCTGATATCAGTCAAATATGATGTAATGTCTCTGGAGGATATAATAGTACTGGAGTGATATAAGAGGTGCGGCTGATATCAGTCACACATATGATGTAATGTCTCTGGAGGATATAATAGTACTGGAGTGATATAAGAGGAGCGGCTGATATCAGTCACACATATGATGTAATGTCTCTGGAGGATATAATAGTACTGGAGTGTTATAAGAGGAGCGGCTGATATCAGTCACACATGATGTAATGTCTCTGGAGGATATAATAGTACTGGAGTGTTATAAGAGGAGCGGCTGATATCAGTCACATATGATGTAATGTCTCTGGAGGATATAATAGTGCTGGAGTGATATAAGAGGAGCGGCTGATATCAGTCACATATGATGTAATGTCTCTGGAGGATATAATAGTACTGGAGTGATATAAGAGGTGCGGCTGATATCAGTCACACATATGATGTAATGTCTCTGGAGGATATAATAGTACTGGAGTGATATAAGAGGAGCGGCTGATATCAGTCACACATATGATGTAATGTCTCTGGAGGATATAATAGTACTGGAGTGTTATAAGAGGAGCGGCTGATATCAGTCACACATATGATGTAATGTCTCTGGAGGATATAATAGTACTGGAGTGATATATGAGGAGCGGCTGATATCAGTCACATATGATGTAATGTCTCTGGAGGATATAATAGTACTGGAGTGTTATAAGAAGAGCGGCTGATATCAGTCACACATATGATTTAATGTATGGAGGATACAATAGTACTGGAGTGTTATAAGAGGAGCGGCTGATATCAGTCACACATATGATGTAATGTCTCTGGAGGATATAATAGTACTGGAGTGTTATAAGAGGAGCGGCTGATATCAGTCACATATGATGTAATGTCTCTGGAGGATATAATAGTGCTGGAGTGTTATAAGAGGAGCGGCTGATATCAGTCACATATGATGTAATGTCTCTGGAGGATATAATAGTACCGGAGTGTTATAAGAGGAGCGGCTGATATCAGTCACAGATATGATGTAATGTCTCTGGAGGATATAATAGTACTGGAGTGATATAAGAGGAGCGGCTGATATCAGTCACACATATGATGTAATGTCTGGAGGATATAATAGTACTGGAGTGATATAAGAGGAGCGGCTGATATCAGTCACACATATGATGTAATGTCTGGAGGATATAATAGTACTGGAGTGTTATAAGAGTAGCGGCTGATATCAGTCACACATATGATGTAATGTCTGGAGGATATAATAGTACTGGAGTGATATAAGAGGAGCGGCTGATATCAGTCACACATATGATGTAATGTCTCTGGAGGATATAATAGTACTGGAGTGTTATAAGAGGAGCGGCTGATATCAGTTACACATATGATGTAATGTCTCTGGAGGATATAATAGTACTGGAGTGATATAAGAGGAGCGGCTGATATCAGTCACATATGATGTAATGTCTCTGGAGGATATAATAGCGCTGGAGTGTTATAAGAGGAGCTGCTGATATCAGTCACATATGATGTAATGTCTCTGGAGGATATAATAGTGCTGGAGTGTTATAAGAGGAGCGGCTGATATCAGTCACACATATGTAATGTCTCTGGAGGATATAATAGTACTGGAGTGATATAAGAGGAACAGCTGATATCAGTCACACATATGATGTAATGTCTCTGGAGGATATAATAGTACCGGAGTGTTATAAGAGGAGCGGCTGATATCAGTCACACATATGATGTAATGTCTCTGGAGGATATAATAGTACTGGAGTGATATAAGAGGAGCGGCTGATATCAGTCACACATATGATGTAATGTCTCTGGAGAATATAATAGTACTGGAGTGTTATAAGAGGAGCGGCTGATATCAGTCACATATATGATGTAATGTCTCTGGAGGATATAATAGTACTGGAGTGTTATAAGAAGAGCGGCTGATATCAGTCACATATATGATGTAATGTCTCTGGAGGATATAATAGTACTGGAGTGTTATAAGAGGAGCTGCTGATATCAGTCACATATGATGTAATGTCTCTGGAGGATATAATAGTACTGGAGTGATATAAGAGGAGCGGCTGATATCAGTCACACATATGATGTAATGTCTCTGGAGGATATAATAGTGCTGGAGTGATATAAGAGGAGCGGCTGATATCAGTCACACATATGATGTAATGTCTCTGGAGGATATAATAGTACTGGAGTGATATAAGAGGAGCGGCTGATATCAGTCACACATATGATGTAATGTCTCTGGAGGATATAATAGTGCTGGAGTGATATAAGAGGAGCGGCTGATATCAGTCACATATGATGTAATGTCTCTGGAGGATATAATGGTGCTGGAGTGATATAAGAGGAGCGGCTCATATCAGTCACACATATGATGTAATGTCTCTGGAGGATATAATAGTGCTGTAGTGTTATCAGAGGAGCGGCTGATATCAGTCACATATGATGTAATGTCTGGAGGATATAATAGTACTGGAGTGATATAAGAGGAGCGGCTGATATCAGTCACATATGATGTAATGTCTATGGAGGATATAATAGTACTGGAGTGATATAAGAGGAGCGGCTGATATCAGTCACATATGATGTAATGTCTCTGGAGGATATAATAGTACTGGAGTGATATAAGAGGAGCGGCTGATATCAGTCACATATGATGTAATGTCTCTGGAGGATATAATAGTACTGGAGTGTTATAAGAGGAGCGGCTGATATCAGTCACATATGATGTAATGTCTCTGGAGGATATAATAGTACTGGAGTGATATAAGAGGAGCGGCTGATATCAGTCACATATATGATGTAATGTCTCTGGAGGATATAATAGTACTGGAGTGTTATAAGAGGAGCGGCTGATATCAGTCACACATATGATGTAATGTCTCTGGAGGATATAATAGTACTGGAGTGATATATGAGGAGCGGCTGATATCAGTCACATATGATGTAATGTCTCTGGAGGATATAATAGTACTGGAGTGTTATAAGAAGAGCGGCTGATATCAGTCACACATATGATGTAATGTATGGAGGATAAAATAGTACTGGAGTGTTATAAGAGGAGCGGCTGATATCAGTCACACATATGATGTAATGTCTCTGGAGGATATAATAGTACTGGAGTGTTATAAGAGGAGCGGCTGATATCAGTCACACATATGATGTAATGTCTCTGGAGAATATAATAGTACTGGAGTGTTATAAGAGGAGCGGCTGATATCAGTCACATATGATGTAATGTCTCTGGAGGATATAATAGTGCTGGAGTGATATAAGAGGAGCGGCTCATATCAGTCACATATGATGTAATGTCTCTGGAGGATATAATAGTGCTGGAGTGATATAAGAGGAGCGGCTGATATCAGTCACATATATGATGTAATGTCTCTGGAGGATATAATAGTACTGGAGTGATATAAGAGGAGCGGCTGATATCAGTCACATATATGATGTAATGTCTCTGGAGGATATAATAGTACTGGAGTGATATAAGAGGAGCGGCTGATATTAGTCACACATATGATGTAATGTCTCTGGAGGATATAATAGCGCTGGAGTGTTATAAGAGGAGCTGCTGATATCAGTCACATATGATGTAATGTCTCTGGAGGATATAATAGTGCTGGAGTGTTATAAGAGGAGCGGCTGATATCAGTCACACATATGTAATGTCTCTGGAGGATATAATAGTACTGGAGTGATATAAGAGGAACAGCTGATATCAGTCACACATATGATGTAATGTCTCTGGAGGATATAATAGTACCGGAGTGTTATAAGAGGAGCGGCTGATATCAGTCACACATATGATGTAATGTCTCTGGAGGATATAATAGTACTGGAGTGATATAAGAGGAGCGGCTGATATCAGTCACACATATGATGTAATGTCTCTGGAGGATATAATAGTGCTGGAGTGTTATAAGAGGAGCGGCTGATATCAGTCACATATGATGTAATGTCTCTGGAGGATATAATAGTGCTGGAGTGATATAAGAGGGGCGGCTCATATCAGTCACACATATGATGTAATGTCTCTGGAGGATATAATAGTGCTGTAGTGTTATCAGAGGAGCGGCTGATATCAGTCACATATGATGTAATGTCTCTGGGGGATATAATAGTGCTGGAGTGATATAAGAGGAGCGGCTGATATCAGTCACATATGATGTAATGTCTGGAGGATATAATAGTACTGGAGTGATATAAGAGGAGCGGCTGATATCAGTCACATATGATGTAATGTCTCTGGAGGATATAATAGTACTGGAGTGTTATAAGAGGAGCGGCTGATATCAGTCACATATGATGTAATGTCTCTGGAGGATATAATAGTACTGGAGTGTTATAAGAGGAGCGGCTGATATCAGTCACATATGATGTAATGTCTCTGGAGGATATAATAGTACTGGAGTGATATAAGAGGAGCGGCTGATATCAGTCACATATGATGTAATGTCTCTGGAGGATATAATAGTACTGGAGTGATATAAGAGGAGCGGCTGATATCAGTCACATATATGATGTAATGTCTCTGGAGGATATAATAGTACTGGAGTGTTATAAGAGGAGCGGCTGATATCAGTCACACATATGATGTAATGTCTCTGGAGGATATAATAGTACTGGAGTGATATATGAGGAGCGGCTGATATCAGTCACATATGATGTAATGTCTCTGGAGGATATAATAGTACTGGAGTGTTATAAGAAGAGCGGCTGATATCAGTCACACATATGATGTAATGTATGGAGGATACAATAGTACTGGAGTGTTATAAGAGGAGCGGCTGATATCAGTCACACATATGATGTAATGTCTCTGGAGGATATAATATGGCTGGAGTGTTATAAGAGGAGCGGCTGATATCAGTCACATATGATGTAATGTCTCTGGAGGATATAATAGTACTGGAGTGTTATAAGAGGAGCGGCTGATATCAGTCACACATATGATGTAATGTCTCTGGAGGATATAATAGTGCTGGAGTGATATAAGAGGAGCGGCTGATATCAGTCACACATATGATGTAATGTCTCTGGAGGATATAATAGTACTGGAGTGATATAAGAGGAGCGGCTGATATCAGTCACATATGATGTAATGTCTCTGGAGGATATAATAGTACTGGAGTGTTATAAGAGGAGCGGCTGACATCAGTCACATATATGATGTAATGTCTCTGGAGGATATAATAGTACTGGAGTGTTATAAGAGGAGCGGCTGATATCAGTCACATATGATGTAATGTCTCTGGAGGATATAATAGTACTGGAGTGATATAAGAGGAGCGGCTGATATCAGTCACATATGATGTAATGTCTCTGGAGGATATAATAGTACTGGAGTGATATAAGAGGCGCGGCTGATATCAGTCACACATATGATGTGATGTCTCTGGAGGATATAATAGTACTGGAGTGATATAAGAGGAGCGGCTGATATCAGTCACACATATGATGTAATGTCTCTGGAGGATATAATAGTACTGGAGTGTTATAAGAGGAGCGGCTGATATCAGTCACATATGATGTAATGTCTCTGGATGATATAATAGTACTGGAGTGTTATAAGAGGAGCGGCTGATATCAGTCACAAATATGATGTAATGTCTCTGGAGGATATAATAGTACTGGAGTGTTATAAGAGGAGCGGCTGATATCAGTCACATATGATGTAATGTCTCTGGAGGATATAATAGCGCTGGAGTGTTATAAGAGGAGCGGTTGATATCAGTCACACATATGATGTAATGTCTCTGGAGGATATAATAGTACTGGAGTGATATAAGAGGAGCGGCTGATATCAGTCACATATGATGTAATGTCTCTGGAAGATATAATAGTGCTGGAGTGTTATAAGAGGAGCGGCTGATATCAGTCACACATATGATGTAATGTCTCTGGAGGATATAATAGTACTGGAGTGATATAAGAGGAGCGGCTGATATCAGTCACATATGATGTAATGTCTCTGGAGGATATAATAGTGCTGGAGTGTTATAAGAGGAGCGGCTGATATCAGTCACACATATGTAATGTCTCTGGAGGATATAATAGTACTGGAGTGATATAAGAGGAGCAGCTGATATCAGTCACACATATGATGTAATGTCTCTGGAGGATATAATAGTACCGGAGTGTTATAAGAGGAGCGGCTGATATCAGTCACACATATGATGTAATGTCTCTGGAGGATATAATAGTACTGGAGTGATATAAGAGGAGCGGCTGATATCAGTCACACATATGATGTAATGTCTCTGGAGAATATAATAGTACTGGAGTGTTATAAGAGGAGCGGCTGATATCAGTCACATATGATGTAATGTCTCTGGAGGATATAATAGTGCTGGAGTGATATAAGAGGAGCGGCTCATATCAGTCACATATGATGTAATGTCTCTGGAGGATATAATAGTGCTGGAGTGATATAAGAGGAGCGGCTGATATCAGTCACATATATGATGTAATGTCTCTGGAGGATATAATAGTACTGGAGTGATATAAGAGGAGCGGCTGATATCAGTCACATATATAATGTAATGTCTCTGGAGGATATAATAGTACTGGAGTGATATAAGAGGGGCGGCTGATATTAGTCACACATATGATGTAATGTCTCTGGAGGATATAATAGTACTGGAGTGATATAAGAGGAGCGGCTGATATCAGTCACACATATGATGTAATGTCTGGAGGATATAATAGTGCTGGAGCGTAATAAGAGGAGCGGCTGATATCAGTCACATATGATGTAATGTCTCTGGAGGATATAATAGTGCTGGAGTGATATAAGAGGAGCGGCTGATATCAGTCACATATGATGTAATGTCTCTGGAGGTTATAATAGTGCTGGAGTGATATAAGAGGAGCGGCTGATATCAGTCACACATATGATGTAATGTCTCTGGAGGATATAACAGTACTGGAGTGATATAAGAGGAGCGGCTGATATCCGTCACACATATTATGTAATGTCTCTGGAAGATATAATAGTGCTGGAGTGATATAAGAGGAGCAGCTGATATCAGTCACACATATGATGTAATGTCTCTGGAGGATATAATAGTACTGGAGTGATATAAGAGGAGCGGCTGATATCAGTCACACATATGATGTAATGTCTCTGGAGGATATAATATTGCTGGAGTGTTATAAGAGGAGCGGCTGATATCAGTCACACATATGATGTAATGTCTCTGGAGGATATAATAGTACTGGAGTGTTATAAGAGGAGCGGCTGATATCAGTCACACATATGATGTAATGTCTCTGGAGGATATAATAGTGCTGGAGTGATATAAGAGGAGCGGCTGATATCAGTCACACATATGATGTAATGTCTCTGGAGGATATAATAGTACTGGAGTGATATAAGAGGAGCGGCTGATATCAGTCACATATGATGTAATGTCTCTGGAGGATATAATAGTACTGGAGTGTTATAAGAGGAGCGGCTGACATCAGTCACATATATGATGTAATGTCTCTGGAGGATATAATAGTACTGGAGTGTTATAAGAGGAGCGGCTGATATCAGTCACATATGATGTAATGTCTCTGGAGGATATAATAGTACTGGAGTGATATAAGAGGAGCGGCTGATATCAGTCACATATGATGTAATGTCTCTGGAGGATATAATAGTACTGGAGTGATATAAGAGGCGCGGCTGATATCAGTCACACATATGATGTGATGTCTCTGGAGGATATAATAGTACTGGAGTGATATAAGAGGAGCGGCTGATATCAGTCACACATATGATGTAATGTCTCTGGAGGATATAATAGTACTGGAGTGTTATAAGAGGAGCGGCTGACATCAGTCACATATATGATGTAATGTCTCTGGAGGATATAATAGTACTGGAGTGTTATAAGAGGAGCGGCTGATATCAGTCACACATATGATGTGATGTCTCTGGAGGATATAATAGTACTGGAGTGATATAAGAGGAGCGGCTGATATCAGTCACATATGATGTAATTTCTCTGGAGGATATAATAGTGCTGGAGTGTTATAAGAGGAGCGGCTGATATCAGTCACATATGATGTAATGTCTCTTGAGGATATAATAGTGCTGGAGTGTTATAAGAGGAGTGGCTGATATCAGTCACACATATGATGTAATGTCTCCGGAGGATATAATAGTGCTGGAGTGTTATAAGAGGAGCGGCTGATATCAGTCACACATATGATGTAATGTCTCTGGAGGATATAATAGTGCTGGAGTGTTATAAGAGGAGCGGCTGATATCAGTCACACATATGATGTAATATCTCTGGAGGATATAATAGTACTGGAGTGTTATAAGAGGAGCGGCTGATATCAGTCACATATATGATGTAATGTCTCTGGAGGATATAATAGTACTGGAGTGATATAAGAGGAGCGGCTGATATCAGTCACATATGATGTAATGTCTCTGGAGGATATAATAGTGCTGGAGTGTTATAAGAGGAGCGGCTGATATCAGTCACATATATGATGTAATGTCTCTGGAGGATATAATAGTGCTGGAGTGTTATAAGAGGAGCTGCTGATATCAGTCACATATGATGTAATGTCTCTGGAGGATATAATAGTACTGGAGTGATATAAGAGGAGCGGCTGATATCAGTCACATATGATGTAATGTCTCTGGAGGATATAATAGTGCTGGAGTAATATAAGAGGAGCGGCTGATATCAGTCACACATATGATGTAATGTCTCTGGAGGATATAATAGTACTGGAGTGTTATCAGAGGAGCGGCTGATATCAGTCACACATATGATGTAATGTCTCTGGAGGATATAATAGTGCTGGAGTGTTATAAGAGGAGCGGCTGATATCAGTCACATATGATGTAATGTCTCTGGAGGATATAATAGTGCTGGAGTGATATAAGAGGAGCGGCTCATATCAGTCACACATATGATGTAATGTCTCTGGAGGATATAATAGTACTGGAGTGATATAAGAGGAGCAGCTGATATCAGTCACACATATGATGTAATGTCTCTGGAGGATATAATAGTACTGGAGTGATATAAGAGGAGCGGCTGATATTAGTCACACATATGATGTAATGTCTCTGGAGGATATAATAGTGCTGTAGTGTTATCAGAGGAGCGGCTGATATCAGTCACATATGATGTAATGTCTCTGGGGGATATAATAGTGCTGGAGTGATATAAGAGGAGCGGCTGATATCAGTCACATATGATGTAATGTCTGGAGGATATAATAGTACTGGAGTGATATAAGAGGAGCGGCTGATATCAGTCACATATGATGTAATGTCTCTGGAGGATATAATAGTACTGGAGTGTTATAAGAGGAGCGGCTGATATCAGTCACATATGATGTAATGTCTCTGGAGGATATAATAGTACTGGAGTGATATAAGAGGAGCGGCTGATATCAGTCACATATGATGTAATGTCTCTGGAGGATATAATAGTACTGGAGTGTTATAAGAGGAGCGGCTGATATCAGTCACATATGATGTAATGTCTCTGGAGGATATAATAGTACTGGAGTGATATAAGAGGAGCGGCTGATATCAGTCACATATATGATGTAATGTCTCTGGAGGATATAATAGTACTGGAGTGTTATAAGAGGAGCGGCTGATATCAGTCACACATATGATGTAATGTCTCTGGAGGATATAATAGTACTGGAGTGATATATGAGGAGCGGCTGATATCAGTCACATATGATGTAATGTCTCTGGAGGATATAATAGTACTGGAGTGTTATAAGAAGAGCGGCTGATATCAGTCACACATATGATGTAATGTATGGAGGATACAATAGTACTGGAGTGTTATAAGAGGAGCGGCTGATATCAGTCACACATATGATGTAATGTCTCTGGAGGATATAATATGGCTGGAGTGTTATAAGAGGAGCGGCTGATATCAGTCACATATGATGTAATGTCTCTGGAGGATATAATAGTACTGGAGTGTTATAAGAGGAGCGGCTGATATCAGTCACACATATGATGTAATGTCTCTGGAGGATATAATAGTGCTGGAGTGATATAAGAGGAGCGGCTGATATCAGTCACACATATGATGTAATGTCTCTGGAGGATATAATAGTACTGGAGTGATATAAGAGGAGCGGCTGATATCAGTCACATATGATGTAATGTCTCTGGAGGATATAATAGTACTGGAGTGTTATAAGAGGAGCGGCTGACATCAGTCACATATATGATGTAATGTCTCTGGAGGATATAATAGTACTGGAGTGTTATAAGAGGAGCGGCTGATATCAGTCACATATGATGTAATGTCTCTGGAGGATATAATAGTACTGGAGTGATATAAGAGGCGCGGCTGATATCAGTCACACATATGATGTGATGTCTCTGGAGGATATAATAGTACTGGAGTGATATAAGAGGAGCGGCTGATATCAGTCACACATATGATGTAATGTCTCTGGAGGATATAATAGTACTGGAGTGTTATAAGAGGAGCGGCTGATATCAGTCACATATGATGTAATGTCTCTGGATGATATAATAGTACTGGAGTGTTATAAGAGGAGCGGCTGATATCAGTCACACATATGATGTAATGTCTCTGGAGGATATAATAGTACTGGAGTGTTATAAGAGGAGCGGCTGATATCAGTCACATATGATGTAATGTCTCTGGAGGATATAATAGCGCTGGAGTGTTATAAGAGGAGCGGTTGATATCAGTCACACATATGATGTAATGTCTCTGGAGGATATAATAGTACTGGAGTGATATAAGAGGAGCGGCTGATATCAGTCACATATGATGTAATGTCTCTGGAGGATATAATAGTGCTGGAGTGTTATAAGAGGAGCGGCTGATATCAGTCACACATATGATGTAATGTCTCTGGAGGATATAATAGTACTGGAGTGATATAAGAGGAGCGGCTGATATCAGTCACATATGATGTAATGTCTCTGGAGGATATAATAGTGCTGGAGTGTTATAAGAGGAGCGGCTGATATCAGTCACACATATGTAATGTCTCTGGAGGATATAATAGTACCGGAGTGTTATAAGAGGAGCGGCTGATATCAGTCACACATATGATGTAATGTCTCTGGAGGATATAATAGTACTGGAGTGATATAAGAGGAGCGGCTGATATCAGTCACACATATGATGTAATGTCTCTGGAGAATATAATAGTACTGGAGTGTTATAAGAGGAGCGGCTGATATCAGTCACATATGATGTAATGTCTCTGGAGGATATAATAGTGCTGGAGTGATATAAGAGGAGCGGCTCATATCAGTCACATATGATGTAATGTCTCTGGAGGATATAATAGTGCTGGAGTGATATAAGAGGAGCGGCTGATATCAGTCACATATATGATGTAATGTCTCTGGAGGATATAATAGTACTGGAGTGATATAAGAGGAGCGGCTGATATCAGTCACATATATGATGTAATGTCTCTGGAGGATATAATAGTACTGGAGTGATATAAGAGGGGCGGCTGATATTAGTCACACATATGATGTAATGTCTCTGGAGGATATAATAGTACTGGAGTGATATAAGAGGAGCGGCTGATATCAGTCACACATATGATGTAATGTCTGGAGGATATAATAGTGCTGGAGCGTAATAAGAGGAGCGGCTGATATCAGTCACATATGATGTAATGTCTCTGGAGGATATAATAGTGCTGGAGTGATATAAGAGGAGCGGCTGATATCAGTCACATATGATGTAATGTCTCTGGAGGTTATAATAGTGCTGGAGTGATATAAGAGGAGCGGCTGATATCAGTCACACATATGATGTAATGTCTCTGGAGGATATAATAGTACTGGAGTGATATAAGAGGAGCGGCTGATATCCGTCACACATATTATGTAATGTCTCTGGAAGATATAATAGTGCTGGAGTGATATAAGAGGAGCAGCTGATATCAGTCACACATATGATGTAATGTCTCTGGAGGATATAATAGTACTGGAGTGATATAAGAGGAGCGGCTGATATCAGTCACACATATGATGTAATGTCTCTGGAGGATATAATATTGCTGGAGTGTTATAAGAGGAGCGGCTGATATCAGTCACACATATGATGTAATGTCTCTGGAGGATATAATAGTACTGGAGTGTTATAAGAGGAGCGGCTGATATCAGTCACACATATGATGTAATGTCTCTGGAGGATATAATAGTGCTGGAGTGATATAAGAGGAGCGGCTGATATCAGTCACACATATGATGTAATGTCTCTGGAGGATATAATAGTACTGGAGTGATATAAGAGGAGCGGCTGATATCAGTCACATATGATGTAATGTCTCTGGAGGATATAATAGTACTGGAGTGTTATAAGAGGAGCGGCTGACATCAGTCACATATATGATGTAATGTCTCTGGAGGATATAATAGTACTGGAGTGTTATAAGAGGAGCGGCTGATATCAGTCACATATGATGTAATGTCTCTGGAGGATATAATAGTACTGGAGTGATATAAGAGGAGCGGCTGATATCAGTCACATATGATGTAATGTCTCTGGAGGATATAATAGTACTGGAGTGATATAAGAGGCGCGGCTGATATCAGTCACACATATGATGTGATGTCTCTGGAGGATATAATAGTACTGGAGTGATATAAGAGGAGCGGCTGATATCAGTCACACATATGATGTAATGTCTCTGGAGGATATAATAGTACTGGAGTGTTATAAGAGGAGCGGCTGACATCAGTCACATATATGATGTAATGTCTCTGGAGGATATAATAGTACTGGAGTGTTATAAGAGGAGCGGCTGATATCAGTCACACATATGATGTGATGTCTCTGGAGGATATAATAGTACTGGAGTGATATAAGAGGAGCGGCTGATATCAGTCACATATGATGTAATGTCTCTGGAGGATATAATAGTGCTGGAGTGTTATAAGAGGAGCGGCTGATATCAGTCACATATGATGTAATGTCTCTTGAGGATATAATAGTGCTGGAGTGTTATAAGAGGAGTGGCTGATATCAGTCACACATATGATGTAATGTCTCCGGAGGATATAATAGTGCTGGAGTGTTATAAGAGGAGCGGCTGATATCAGTCACACATATGATGTAATGTCTCTGGAGGATATAATAGTGCTGGAGTGTTATAAGAGGAGCGGCTGATATCAGTCACACATATGATGTAATATCTCTGGAGGATATAATAGTACTGGAGTGTTATAAGAGGAGCGGCTGATATCAGTCACATATATGATGTAATGTCTCTGGAGGATATAATAGTACTGGAGTGATATAAGAGGAGCGGCTGATATCAGTCACATATGATGTAATGTCTCTGGAGGATATAATAGTGCTGGAGTGTTATAAGAGGAGCGGCTGATATCAGTCACATATATGATGTAATGTCTCTGGAGGATATAATAGTGCTGGAGTGTTATAAGAGGAGCTGCTGATATCAGTCACATATGATGTAATGTCTCTGGAGGATATAATAGTACTGGAGTGATATAAGAGGAGCGGCTGATATCAGTCACATATGATGTAATGTCTCTGGAGGATATAATAGTGCTGGAGTAATATAAGAGGAGCGGCTGATATCAGTCACACATATGATGTAATGTCTCTGGAGGATATAATAGTACTGGAGTGTTATCAGAGGAGCGGCTGATATCAGTCACATATATGATGTAATGTCTCTGGAGGATATAATAGTACTGGAGTGATATAAGAGGAGCGGCTGATATCAGTCACACATGATGTAATGTCTCTGGAGGATATAATAGTACTGGAGTGATATAAGAGGAGCGGCTGATATCAGTCACATATGATGTAATGTCTCTGGAGGATATAATAGTGCTGGAGTAATATCAGAGGAGCGGCTGATATCAGTCACATATGATGTAATGTCTCTGGAGGATATAATAGTACTGGAGTGATATAAGAGGAGCGGCTGATATCAGTCACACATATGATGTAATGTCTCTGGGGGATATAATAGTACCGGAGTGTTATAAGAGGAGCGGCTGATATCAGTCACACATATGATGTAATGTCTCTGGAGGATATAATAGTACTGGAGTGATATAAGAGGAGCGGCTGATATCAGTCACACATATGATGTAATGTCTCTGGAGAATATAATAGTACTTGAGTGTTATAAGAGGAGCGGCTGATATCAGTCACATATATGATGTAATGTCTCTGGAGGATATAATAGTACTGGAGTGATATATGAGGAGCGGCTGATATCAGTCACATATGATGTAATGTCTCTGGAGGATATAATAGTACTGGAGTGTTATAAGAAGAGCGGCTGATATCAGTCACACATATGATGTAATGTATGGAGGATACAATAGTACTGGAGTGTTATAAGAGGAGCGGCTGATATCAGTCACACATATGATGTAATGTCTCTGGAGGATATAATAGTACTGGAGTGTTATAAGAGGAGCGGCTGATATCAGTCACATATGATGTAATGTCTCTGGAGGATATAATAGTACTGGAGTGTTATAAGAGGAGCGGCTGATATCAGTCACACATATGATGTAATGTCTCTGGAGGATATAATAGTACTGGAGTGTTATAAGAGGAGCGGCTGATATCAGTCACATATGATGTAATGTCTCTGGAGGATATAATAGCGCTGGAGTGTTATAAGAGGAGCGGTTGATATCAGTCACATATGATGTAATGTCTCTGGAGGATATAATAGTGCTGGAGTGTTATAAGAGGAGCGGCTGATATCAGTCACACATATGTAATGTCTCTGGAGGATATAATAGTACTGGAGTGATATAAGAGGAGCAGCTGATATCAGTCACACATATGATGTAATATCTCTGGAGGATATAATAGTACTGGAGTGTTATAAGAGGAGCGGCTGAAATCAGTCACATATGATGTAATGTCTCTGGAGGATATAATAGTACTGGAGTGATATAAGAGGAGCGGCTGATATCAGTCACATATATGATGTAATGTCTCTGGAGGATATAATAGTGCTGGAGTGTTATAAGAGGAGCTGCTGATATCAGTCACATATGATGTAATGTCTCTGGAGGATTTAATAGTACTGGAGTGATATAAGAGGAGCGGCTGATATCAGTCACATATGATGTAATGTCTCTGGAGGATATAATAGTGCTGGAGTAATATAAGAGGTGCGGCTGATATCAGTCACACATATGATGTAATGTCTCTGGAGGATATAATAGTACTGGAGTGTTATCAGAGGAGCGGCTGATATCAGTCACATATATGATGTAATGTCTCTGGAGGATATAATAGTACTGGAGTGATATAAGAGGAGCGGCTGATATCAGTCACACATGATGTAATGTCTCTGGAGGATATAATAGTACTGGAGTGATATAAGAGGAGCGGCTGATATCAGTCACATATGATGTAATGTCTCTGGAGGATATAATAGTGCTGGAGTAATATAAGAGGAGCGGCTGATATCAGTCACACATATGATGTAATATCTTTGGAGGATATAATAGTACTGGAGTGTTATCAGAGGAGCGGCTGATATCAGTCACATATGATGTAATGTCTCTGAAGGATATAATAGTACTGGAGTGATATAAGAGGAGCGGCTGATATCAGTCACACATATGATGTAATGTCTCTGGAGGATATAATAGTGCTGGAGTGTTATAAGAGGAGCGGCTGATATCAGTCACATATATGATGTAATGTCTCTGGAGGATATAATAGTGCTGGAGTGTTATAAGAGGAGCGGCTGATATCAGTCACACATATGATGTAATATCTCTGGAGGATATAATAGTACTGGAGTGTTATAAGAGGAGCGGCTGAAATCAGTCACATATGATGTAATGTCTCTGGAGGATATAATAGTACTGGAGTGATATAAGAGGAGCGGCTGATATCAGTCACATATATGATGTAATGTCTCTGGAGGATATAATAGTGCTGGAGTGTTATAAGAGGAGCTGCTGATATCAGTCACATATGATGTAATGTCTCTGGAGGATTTAATAGTACTGGAGTGATATAAGAGGAGCGGCTGATATCAGTCACATATGATGTAATGTCTCTGGAGGATATAATAGTGCTGGAGTAATATAAGAGGTGCGGCTGATATCAGTCACACATATGATGTAATGTCTCTGGAGGATATAATAGTACTGGAGTGTTATCAGAGGAGCGGCTGATATCAGTCACATATATGATGTAATGTCTCTGGAGGATATAATAGTACTGGAGTGATATAAGAGGAGCGGCTGATATCAGTCACACATGATGTAATGTCTCTGGAGGATATAATAGTACTGGAGTGATATAAGAGGAGCGGCTGATATCAGTCACATATGATGTAATGTCTCTGGAGGATATAATAGTGCTGGAGTAATATAAGAGGAGCGGCTGATATCAGTCACACATATGATGTAATATCTTTGGAGGATATAATAGTACTGGAGTGTTATCAGAGGAGCGGCTGATATCAGTCACATATGATGTAATGTCTCTGAAGGATATAATAGTACTGGAGTGATATAAGAGGAGCGGCTGATATCAGTCACACATATGATGTAATGTCTCTGGGGGATATAATAGTACCGGAGTGTTATAAGAGGAGCGGCTGATATCAGTCACACATATGATGTAATGTCTCTGGAGGATATAATAGTACTGGAGTGATATAAGAGGAGCGGCTGATATCAGTCACACATATGATGTAATGTCTCTGGAGAATATAATAGTACTTGAGTGTTATAAGAGGAGCGGCTGATATCAGTCACATATATGATGTAATGTCTCTGGAGGATATAATAGTACTGGAGTGATATATGAGGAGCGGCTGATATCAGTCACATATGATGTAATGTCTCTGGAGGATATAATAGTACTGGAGTGTTATAAGAAGAGCGGCTGATATCAGTCACACATATGATGTAAGGTCTCTGGAGGATATAATAGTGCTGGAGTGATATAAGAGGAGCGGCTGATATCAGTCACACATATGATGTAATGTATGGAGGATACAATAGTACTGGAGTGTTATAAGAGGAGCGGCTGATATCAGTCACACATATGATGTAATGTCTCTGGAGGATATAATAGTACTGGAGTGTTATAAGAGGAGCGGCTGATATCAGTCACACATATGATGTAATGTCTCTGGATGATATAATAGTACTGGAGTGTTATAAGAGGAGCGGCTGATATCAGTCACATATGATGTAATATCTCTGGAGGATATAATAGTACTGGAGTGATATAAGAGGAGCGGCTGATATCAGTCACATATATGATGTAATGTCTCTGGAGGATATAATAGTGCTGGAGTGATATAAGAGGAGCGGCTGATATCAGTCAAATATGATGTAATGTCTCTGGAGGATATAATAGTACTGGAGTGATATAAGAGGTGCGGCTGATATCAGTCACACATATGATGTAATGTCTCTGGAGGATATAATAGTACTGGAGTGATATAAGAGGAGCGGCTGATATCAGTCACACATATGATGTAATGTCTCTGGAGGATATAATAGTACTGGAGTGTTATAAGAGGAGCGGCTGATATCAGTCACACATGATGTAATGTCTCTGGAGGATATAATAGTACTGGAGTGTTATAAGAGGAGCGGCTGATATCAGTCACATATGATGTAATGTCTCTGGAGGATATAATAGTGCTGGAGTGATATAAGAGGAGCGGCTGATATCAGTCACATATGATGTAATGTCTCTGGAGGATATAATAGTACTGGAGTGATATAAGAGGTGCGGCTGATATCAGTCACACATATGATGTAATGTCTCTGGAGGATATAATAGTACTGGAGTGATATAAGAGGAGCGGCTGATATCAGTCACACATATGATGTAATGTCTCTGGAGGATATAATAGTACTGGAGTGTTATAAGAGGAGCGGCTGATATCAGTCACACATATGATGTAATGTCTCTGGATGATATAATAGTACTGGAGTGTTATAAGAGGAGCGGCTGATATCAGTCACATATGATGTAATATCTCTGGAGGATATAATAGTACTGGAGTGATATAAGAGGAGCGGCTGATATCAGTCACATATATGATGTAATGTCTCTGGAGGATATAATAGTGCTGGAGTGATATAAGAGGAGCGGCTGATATCAGTCACATATGATGTAATGTCTCTGGAGGATATAATAGTACTGGAGTGATATAAGAGGTGCGGCTGATATCAGTCACACATATGATGTAATGTCTCTGGAGGATATAATAGTACTGGAGTGATATAAGAGGAGCGGCTGATATCAGTCACACATATGATGTAATGTCTCTGGAGGATATAATAGTACTGGAGTGTTATAAGAGGAGCGGCTGATATCAGTCACACATGATGTAATGTCTCTGGAGGATATAATAGTACTGGAGTGTTATAAGAGGAGCGGCTGATATCAGTCACACATATGATGTAATGTCTCTGGATGATATAATAGTACTGGAGTGTTATAAGAGGAGCGGCTGATATCAGTCACATATGATGTAATATCTCTGGAGGATATAATAGTACTGGAGTGATATAAGGCCGCACCCTTATATCACTCCATACTATTAT